>NC_042615.1:831274523-831360865 GCF_901001135.1 Rhinatrema bivittatum
GCAGGTCGGGACGTCGTCGCTCCCCAAAAGGGAGAGGGGAAAACCTGGGTCAGGAGGGAGAGGCCGGCGCTACCGACTTTCACCTCAGAGAGCCGAACGGAGTCCAAAAATTGCAGTCTTCTGCTGAAAAAGAAGATGAAACAAAAGTACACTTACCCCAAACTGAGCCCTCAGTGAGGAAAATGAGAAAAGGAAGAAAACAGGAGGAGAGGGATAGTCCTTTTCCACAGCCGGACCTTTCACTATGGAACTCTATTCCCCCGGATCTAAGGCAAGAACCGTGCCTACCTACTTTCAGAAAAAGGCTTAAGACTTGGCTTTTAAGCAAGCCTTCCCAGATCCCAATTGAAGGACAGCAACATCATCATATAAGAGACTTCACAATATAATGTAAATAATTAATCCTAACTGCTCGGTTATCTTACTCTAATCTCTCCCCAGTTATATGATCCTGTTGTATTGTAACTTTAAGATCTCTCTGCACTTGTTTATGTTCCGTTCTTTCGTTCACACCCCCTTGTTATATGTAAACCGGCATGATTGGTTTCTAATCACGAATGCCGGTATAGAAAAACTCTAAATAAATAAATAAATAAAACTGGCAACAGCCTGTCAGCAAGTCACCAGGCTACAGAGCGATGAGCCAGCACACAGCAGAGAGCTCTCCCCCTGCTGTAAGAGGAGCCCTTAGCAAAGTGACCTAAACTGTAAATTTAAAACTTCCTTTTTTTTTTTTTTTTAAACTTGATCCCCCTGAGGAGGTAGCCCTAAGCTAACAAGCTGGGGACCACACGTCCCCTGCTCACATCTGCTGGAGTCAGAACGTTACTGAGAGCTGTTACAGGGGAGGCCTGGTTATATGGGTCCTCCCCTGGGAATTGTGTGTTCTGACTCATCTGCTGGACATGGAACATAACCACAGTCTGGAATGATCCTGGTATGTACAGGGAAAATTTGGTTGGAGGGTACCTTCTGGTGAGCAGCAGTCAATGGACACTATTCCAAGGGATATAGAATGCCAGTGACATCCCTACAGGGTCAATGCCGAGTCTGCAGACAAAGGAGCGGATACCTCAAAGATATATAACTGCATGCCAGGAATCCTGATCAATTTAAAGGGTCTTTTTACAAGTTAGGTCTTGCAGATGGACCTCAGATGGAATAGAGTCACTTTCCCACCAAGGCAAATTCTGTTAGACAGCTGTGAATAACAGCAGTGCACTCCGCTGGTCTGCATCCAGACTGGTCTGACTTTACATTCCATGTCATTACAGCATTTACAGACTGCCTACTAGAAATAAATGCTATAAGTGGTTAACATCATTAAAAAAAATATATATCATAAAAATGCAAAACATGAAAATGCTGATACATAACCCAACTCCAACCTCCACTCTCACCAGGGGTAGGGCAGAGCAACCTAATACGACTCATCAAAATACAATAAAAGCATAAAAGATTAAAACATCACTTCCTTCTCAACAAAAATTATCCAAAACAGCCTTAGCGCCTCTCTCAGGACCTGAGCCCAGTTTCTACCCAAAGGGCAACTTCACTAATAAAAACAGCACAAATTCCTACAATCACAGAACCAAAAAACAGCAAGAAAATCAAGCATGTCTTCTAATCGCATTTTTAAATACATTTTTTTTTTTTTAAACGTGTGTCTTACAAACTGGGTGAAACACAATTATTCATGGCCACCATGGAATGGCAACTCAACACCCAACAAATATAATCGGACACCTTTTGTGAAAATAGTAACTCAGTTTAACATAACAACAACAAAAGATATTCACCAAAGCTTGAAAATACTTACCTTGCAGTATGTCCCGAAATAATGTGAACCTTCTCGTTCCATACAAAGCACAATGCTGTTCTAAATCAGCAGATGAAACCAATGTCCTGACAAGTTTAACTTAAAAACGTATTTGGAAGATTTATTTGATTTCCTACTGTTTTTTGGTTCTCCCCACGGGATGGCATGACAGCAGAGAAAGGAGCCTCGATTAACCTCTCAGTTGCTGGAACACGAAATCAAACTTTTTCTTGCTGAGACCCAGGGTCATCACGGAACAGTGCTTGGCACTGCCTCTGCCCAGGAAAGGTATGTACCCAGGTTAGATCACACTAGTACATACTTCCTAGAGACCAACTAGTCAGCTAGGTTAATGCAAGAGACCCGTATGCATTTCTGAGGAGGTGTCTGAAAAGGGAAAGGCAAAAAAGATAGAGATCTCAGAAAGGGAAGAATATCTGGGAAGCCTGAGGAACGTAGGGAAGGTAAATCAGGATGGCAGAGCCATCAGAGAAGTACAATGAACTAAGACAGCAAAGTCACCTGAAGTCCATTACATTAATAGGATACAGTTATTCTGTTTGGAAAGGAGAGGGGGAGAAGCTCTTTGTCTAAAAAAAAAAATAATATCAGAGCGACTGAAATGCAGGGGGTGTGGGAAAAGGAGGAGACATTGTGAATCATAGATGGCACTTCCATCTATACAAATGTAGTCTACAGAGCTCCAAGTCAGGCAGAGGAAGTGGACAGAGACCTGGTCAAAGATATCCAAAAAGGTGAGAATGAAGGGGACGGGGATAATGGGAGATTTCAGCCTGCCAGATGTGCGCTGTAGAATTCTGTCTGCGAACTTAGTTAAAAGTAAAGTGATCGTGGACTTCCTTTGAGGGGCTCTCTTTAGACAAATGGTAATGGTTCCCATGAGGGAAGGGGTGATACTGGACCTGCCACTTACAAATGGAGAAAGCATCTCTAATGTAGGTGCCCCCCTGAGCACCAGTGGTCATCAGACAGTGTGGTCTGATACAACGACCAAAGTGGAGAGCAGTCCCACCAAGCTCAAACGTCCTGGAATTGGAAAACACCAACGCTGGTCAACTGGGGAAGTACCTTAAGTAAGTGCTGGCAAGGTGGGAGGAGGTAGGAGACATGGAAGAAGGAAGCTCGTCTCAAGGCTACAAATCTTCATGCCAGGAAAGTAAGCAAGAGAAAAAATTAACCACTAGGGTTTTCCCAAAAAATGGCTGAAAAATTAAGGACAAAAGTACAAAAGATCTCAAAATGAAGACCACAGGGAAGCTTTCAGGTTGGCAGAGGTGCAAGTGGAAGGAACAAAGGAGAGACATGAGGGGACGACTTTTTCAGGTATGTCGGTGAAAGAAGAAACAACAGAGTGGAGAGATTACTTACCTGATAATCTCGTTTTCCTTAGTGTATGCAGATGGACTCAGAACAAATGGGTATAGTGTGCTCGTGCTAGCAGTTGGAGACGGATCTGACGTCAGCACGGGTACATATACCCCCGCAGGAAGTGCAGCAACTCAGTAATCTTCCTTGCAAAAGCTGTAGCTGACCGATCGATTAAATGAACAGGATTACCCTGACCGATTGATAGTAGCTGGAGACCGCCAGTGTTCTCAACCGGAAGGCGTCGACACCCGGTAGGGTGGATGCCCTATATAAGGAAACATGGCTTACCGTGAGACGGTGAATCCCCATGTATACCGGCAGCCGGGCGGGATGCTGAGTCCATCTGCAAAAACTAAGGAAAACGAGATTATCAGGTAAGTAATCTCTCCATTTCCTAGCGTGTAGCAGATGGACTCAGAACAAATGGGATGTACAAAAGCTGTTCCCAGACTGGGTGGGAAGCTGCCCGAGGTCCGTTTAGGATTGCCCTCGCAAATGCTGTGTCCTCCCTAGCCTGGACGTCCAGACAGTAGAATCTGGAGAAGGTATGGAGGGAGGACCACGTTGCCGCTTTACATATCTCTGCCGGCGACAGCATCCTAGTTTCTGCACAGGAGGCCGCCTGCGCTCTGGTAGAATGAGCCTTGATCCGTAGAGGTGGTGGTTTTCCCGCCTCTACGTAGGCCGCCTTGATAACTTCTTTGATCCAGCGGGCAATGGTAGCCCGTGAGGCTGCTTCCCCTTGCTTCTTCCCGCTGTGAAGGACGAACAGGTGGTCCGTCTTTCGTACTGCTTCCGACCTTTCCAGGTATCCGGACAGCAGCCTGCCGATGTCGAGATGGCGCAGTATTCGACCTTCTTCCGACTTCTTCAAACCTTCCGTGGTTGGCAAGGATATGGTTTGGTTGAGGTGGAAGTGTGAGACTACTTTGGGTAAGAAGGAAGGAACCGTGCGAAGATGGATAGCCCCAGGGATGATTCTGAGAAACGGATCGCGACAGGACAGTGCTTGTAGCTCTGAGATGCGGCATGCTGAGCATACGGCCAGCAAGAACACCATCTTCAAGGTTAATAAACGGAGGGACAGGCCTCGGAGGGGTCTGAAAGCGGGTCCCGCTAGGAATTCCAAAACTAGGTTGAGGTTCCACAGGGGCACTGGCCACTTCAGTGGCGGGCGAATGTGTTTGACCCCTTTCAGGAAACGTGAAACGTCTGGGTGTGTGGCGATGCTGTTGCCGTCACTCCTGGGGCCGTAGCATGATAGTGCTGCCACCTGAACCTTGATTGAATTGAGAGATAGACCCTTCTGAAGCCCATCCTGCAGGAAATCCAAAATGATGGGGATTTTGGCAGCATGCGGATTGGTGCTACAAGTCTCACACCAGGCTTCAAATCCTCTCCAGATCCTTATATAAGTTAGTGATGTGGAGAACTTGCATGCTCGGAGGAGTGTATCTATCACCGACGCCGAGTATCCCCTTTTCTTCAGTCGAGCCCTCTCAATGGCCAGACCGTAAGAGAGAATTGAGCTGGATCCTCGTGGAGGATGGGACCTTGCCGCAGCAGCAGGTCCCTGTG
Source organism: Rhinatrema bivittatum (assembly GCF_901001135.1). Lineage (NCBI taxonomy): Eukaryota > Metazoa > Chordata > Amphibia > Gymnophiona > Rhinatrematidae > Rhinatrema > Rhinatrema bivittatum. The sequence goes on from NC_042615.1 coordinate 831,279,310, forward strand.
AGGAGGCAGGGGTAGAGGATCCCCTGCCAGTAGCCTTCTCATGTCTGTGTACCAGGGTCTTCTTGGCAGGTCTGGGGCCACCAGAAGAACTAGGCCTCTGTGCCGCTGAATCTTGTGTATAATGGCACCCAGCAGGGGCCATGGGGGAAAGGCATATAGCAGGATCTCCTGAGGCCATGGCTGTACCAGGGCGTCGATCCCCTGGGATAGAGGATCTCGCCGCGACGACTGAAATATCTGGGTACTTTAGCGTTGGACCTGTCCGCTAGTAGGTCCATGCCCGAGTCCCCCACTGATTCGTCCCCCAGGTTTAGGCTTTCTCTGCTGAGGAAGTCTGCTGTGGCATTGTCCTTCCCGGCGATGTGGACGGGGAGATGTCCCTGAGATTTGCTTCTGCCCACGCCATCAGGGGGGCTATTTCTAAGGATACCTGTCGGCTTCTGGTTCCGCCCTGTCGGTTGATGTATGCCACCGTGGTGGCATTGTCCAACATCACTCTGACTGCTCTGTTGCGAAGTCTGTGGGCAAACTGCAGGCATGCCAACCTGACTGCCCATGCCTCTAGTCGGTTGATGTTCCACCCAGACTCTTCTCTGTTCCACCGCCCTTGGGCGGTTAGTTCTTCGCAGTGTGCTCCCCAGCCGCTCAGGCTGGCATCTGTAGTGAGCAGGGTCCAGGTTGGAGAGGACATTTTTGACCCCCGGCTAATGTGGCCGGGCTGCAGTCACCACCGTAACTGATGCCGTACTCTGGCTGGTAGAGGTAGATGCACGGGTAGTTCTGTAATCGTGGGCTCCACCGAGACAAAAGGGTGCGTTGCAATGGTCTCATATGAGCCCGCGCCCATGGTACCACTTCCAGAGTGGAGGCCATTAGGCCGAGGACCTGTAGGTAATCCCAAGCTGTAGGCGGGTGGCGCTCAGCAAAGTCTGCAAACAATGCCGGAGTTTTAATTTCCTCTTGGAGGTCAGGCTGACTTTGTCTCCCTGGGTGTCAAATCGGACTCCGAGGTATTCCAGCGACTGCGAAGGCTGTAGGGAACTCTTGTTTGTGTTGACTACCTATCCTAGGCTTTCCAGGAGAGATATAACTCTGTTGGTTGCCCAGTGGCTCTCCTCCGGTGACTTTGCCCTGATCAGCCAATCGTCCGGTAGGGATGGACGAGAATTCCTCCCTTCCTGAGTGATGCCGCCACCACTACTATACCTTGGTAAAGGTCCGTGGCGCGGTGGCTAACCCGAAGGGTACAGCCCGGAACTGAAAGTGTTGTCCCAGGACTTTGAAGCATAAGTAGCACTGATGATCCCGATGAATTGGGATATGCAAGTAAGCTTCTGACAGATCCAGGGATGTGAGATACTCCCCTGGTTGTATGGCACTTCGGACTGACCGCAGAGTTTCCATGCGAAATCTTGGGACCCTTAAGTGCCGGTTGACCGACTTGAGGTCCAGGACGGGTCTGAAGGTGCCCCCCTTCTTGGGTACGATGATGAGAATAAATGGAGTAATGCCCAGAATTTATCTCCCATGCAGGCACTGGGATTATGGCTTTTAGGGACAGGAACCTTCCCAGGGTAGCTTCCAGCGCCGCCCTCTTGAGGGGCAGACAAGGAGATTGCATAAACTTGTCCGGAGGGAGGTGAAGGAAGTCCAGGTAATACCCTTCCAGACAATGTCGAGGACCCACTGGTCCGAAGTAATCTCGACCCCCTGCGGTAGAATAGGGTTAGCCTGCCCCCTATGGCTTCGTCCCCCAGATGGTCGGCTGATTCTCATTGTGGGGTGCGGCTGGGACCCGAACCCGAGCCGGCTCCCCGCTTGCTGTGCCTGGTCCGAAAGGACTGGTTCCTGGTCTGAGAACAAGGTGCTTGGTAGCGAGTCCTGTAAGGGTTGAAGCGTTGAGAGCTTCTACCTCTGGATGGCCTAGGAAAAGGGCGCTGGTTCCTCCTTGACTTGTCTTCTGGTAGACGGGGCAACGGAGAAGCGCCCCATTTGTTAGCCAGTTTCTCGAGGTCACTGCCAAACAGGAGGGATCCCTTAAAGGGCATTCTGGTAAGGCGCGTCTTGGAGGAGGAGTCGGCTGACCAATTTCGCAGCCAGAGCTGACTCCGGGCTGCCACTGAGAATGACACTCCCTTGGCTGCCGTACGGACTAGATCGGAGGCAGCGTCAGTGAGGAACGAGAGTGCCGATTCCATTTCTTCTCCCGGGGTGTTGGTCCTGGCTTGTGATAAACAGGAACGCGTCACCACAGTGCAGCAGGTCACAATTTCGTAGGGACATGGCTGCCACCTCAAAGGCTTGTTTCAGAATGGCGTCCATGCGCCGGTCATGTGCATCCTTGAGGGCCGCCCCTCCCTCCACCGGAATGGTGGTGCGCTTCACAATTGCGCAAACTATGGCGTCTACTTTAGGGCACGCCAGCAGCTTTGGTTGCCGGGTCCAGGGGGTACATGCCAGACAAGGACAGACCCCCTTTGAATGAGGCCTCCAGCGCATTCCACTCGAGCTCGATTAGCTGCTGTGCTGCTTGCAGGAGGGGGAAGTGGTGGGCCGTTTGACGAAGGCCTTCCAGCAGGGGGTTCATTATAGGTTCCCCTGGGGTGCCGCGACCCGGGATAGCCAGCTCCGACAGGCATTGAGAGACCAGGTCTGGGAGATCCTCCTTAAGAAAGAAGCGTCTCATGGTTCGATACGGCTCTATCCCCGAGGGAAGTTCTCCCTCCTCGGGGAGCTCTTCTTCTTCCACAGAGCAATCTGAATCCCCATAAGTGGGGCTTCCAGGTGGCGGGTGGCCGTGCCTAGGTCTTGAGGGTCCAGGGGCCGGGTTATCTGGTACGTATGAGACCGTTCGGGGATCAGACTGCATCTGGACAAAGGCGTGGATCCCCTTGAATAATTCCACCCATGAGAGCGAAGCAGGTTCTAGCCTTAGGGGCACCAGGTCTCTAGGGTTCCCTGGCTGCTCGGCACAGCCTGCTAGGTCCGGGGTGTGCCCTGAAGAACTAGCAATTACGCTGAGCTGGGACCGGCCCTGGCCTGGAACTCCCAGGGCCTCCTCACATTGGGCACATAGGAAGTCTGCTTCTTCGCTCTGTGTGGCTCTGAGGTGGCATGCTGAGCAGAGGCCTAGAGCTCTTATGCCTGATTCTGGAGGCGCCGGCTCTGCGGACGCATGGGCTCTCATACGCGCCATTGCGTCTGTTATCTCTATGCGCTTGTAATATGCGCGAAGATGTGCGCCTATCAGCGTGTGCTTATAACGGGCGGCTGTCAACGTGCGCTTATGAATGTGCGCCGATGAACGTGCGCCTAGCAACGTGGACTAACAGCGTGCGCTTAGCAGCGTGCGCCTAGCAACATGGGCTAACAGCGTGGCTTAGCAACGTGCGCCTATCAACAATGTGCGCCCAATTATTTCGGGCGCCTAACTTACGCGCCCGTCGTCTGTGCACTGAGTCTGAGCACTAGGGCGAGGTGGCGAACCAGGGCAGATGGTGACGGCGAGCAGGCAGGCAAAATGGCGACCTCCTAGGTGGGCTGCTACGCAGGCAGACCCCGCTAATACTCGCTTCCTCGGAGACCAATAAAGTAAAGATGTACTCCTTACCTGATCTTCGGCGCTTCCTGGCTGCGACCCGGGCGGTCTCCGGCTGCGGGGAGGAGAGGGTGATTACCGTCACCGCCGCGCTCGAGGAAGTACACCTGCTGCCTCTAGACCGCGCCCGAACTCGTCTCGCTCGGGGGCCAAGTCCTCACCGCGAACGGATCGGGACTGAAGCCGCCTCTATGCCGCCCCGAGCCCTTCTCACTCGGGGGCTAGATCCCTGCCGCGAATTGGCCACCGGACCGAGGCTCGTACCTCCAAGGGACCACGGAAATCACCTCGGGAAACTCACTGGGGGGGGACCCAATGGTATCACCGCAGGAGTGCGGGGCTCGTCTTCAGGTAGGACTTCTATGAAATTTTAGTCGTTAAGAATTTGGAAAAACGCTCAGCGAGCGTGAGGTAGCTCCAAAACTGCTTTGGAGACGGAAATTACTGAGTTGCTGCACTTCCTGTGGGGGTATATGTACCCCGTGCTGACGTCAGATCCATCTCCAACTGCTAGCACGAGCACACTATACCCATTTGTTCTGAGTCCATCTGCTACACGCTAGGAAAGTGATTTTATTTATTTGGGTGTGTTTTATATACCGTCGTTCCAAGATAAGATCCCGACAGTTTACAGAATCATCATTCGGCTTCTGGACCAACGTTCCCATTCTAGGTCAGCATTCATATTCTGGGTCAAACAAACCGCGAATAACGTAGTCTAGGTCATATCCATGCATTATCTAGTTTCTTACAATAGTAAATACCTATTCTAGGTCATGACAACAGCATCAAGTATAAGTTAATTAAGGTGCTAGGGAGATTGTAACCTATAATTTTCATTTCATTATCCTACCTGCCATAGTCAGAATGCTGTCTTTTTACACTTTACATCGCTTAGTTCTTTTTGTTATTAAAGTTTGGCAGTGAAGGGGAAAAGGAACAGTAGAAATGCTAAAGGAATATTTTGTTGGCATTCACTGAAGAAGGGTTTGGAGGACTGCCGATTCTGGAAAGGGTGCATATGGTAGTAGTGTGGTAGCCACATCATTCACAGAAGAAAACGTTTGTGTGGCTTGAAAAACTGAAAGTGGATAAAGCCATGGAACTGGTTGGGATGTAGTCTTGGATATTAAGGGAACTCAGAGGGTCCGGGTGGGGGATGGCTGCTGAAGGATCTGTTCAACAGATTTTGGGAGCCACATTAGGGTCTTCAGGACTGGAGAAAGGTGGAGTTGTCCTCTATAAAACAGGTAACGGGGAGGATGGGGAATACAAGCTGGCAATTCTGGCTTTGGTGGTGGGCAGATTTAATACAGAAGACAGGGATAGTGATGCATCATGAATACGGCGGGTTGTGGGATCTGAGGCAGCATGTCGGATGAATCCGATTCATTTCTTCAATTGGGTAATTAGACAAATCTGATCGGAGCGGGTGTGCATAGGAGGCTGAAAAATTAACTGAGCAGCCAGGGGGAATGAACTCGATGAGTAAATGGTTGAGGGACAGAAGACAGAGTGTGCTGGAAATGGAGATGGCCTTGAACAAAGGAAGGGGGCAATTCAGGTGTCCCTACTGTGCTCAGTCCTGTTGTCCTTTGCATCCCCATCTCATCCCATCCAATCTAGGCATACACACACACTCGTTCACACCCTTCTCTTTCACACATACAAATACTGCCCTTGCCCCATTCTCTAAAAACATAAGAGATTGCCATACTGGGTCAGACCAAGGGTCCATCAAGCCCCGCATCCTGTTCCAACAGTGCCCATCCAGGCCATAAGAACCTGGCAAGTACCCAAAAACTAAGTCTATTCCATGTTACTGTTGCTAGTAATAGCAGTGGCTATTTTCTAATTCAACTTGATTAATAGCAGGTAATGGACTTCTCCAAGAACTTATCCAATCCTTTTTTAAAACAGCTAAACTAACTGCACTAACCACATCCTCTGGCAACAAATTCCAGAGCTTAATTGTGCGTTGAGTGAAAAAGAACTTTCTCCGATTAGTTTTAAATGTGCCACATGCTAACTTCATGAGTGCCCCCTAGTCCTTCTATTATCCGAAAGACTAAATAACCGATTCACATTTACCTGTTCAAGACCTCTCATGATTTTAAACCTCTATCATATCCCCCCTCAGCCGTCTCTTCTCCAAGCTAAAAAGTCCTAACCTCTTTAGTATTTCCTCATAGGGGAGCCATTTCATCCCCTTTATCATTTTGGTGCCCTTCTCTGTACCTTCTCCAGTGCAATTATATCTTTATTTAGTGCAGTGACCAGAACTGTACAGAGTAATCAAGGTACGATCTCACCATGGAGCGATACAGAGGCATTATGACATTTTCCGTTTTATTCACCATTCCCTTCCTAATAGTTCCTAACATTCTGTTTGCTTTTTTGACTGCTGCAGCACACTGACCCGACTATTTCAATGTATTATCCACTATGATGCCTAGATCTTTTTCCTGGGTGGTAGCTCCTAATATGGAACCTAACATCGTGTAACTACAGCAAGGGTTATTTTTCCCTATATGCAACTTTTGCACTTGTCCACATTAAATTATCTGCCATTTCGATGCCCAATCTTGCAGTCTTGCAAGGTCCTCTGCAATTTATCACAATCCACTTGATTTAACTTCTCTGAATAATTTTGTATCATCTGCAAATTTGATTACCTCACTCGTTGTATTCCTTTCCAGATCATTTAAAAGTATATTGAAAAGTAAAGTCCCAATACAGATCCCTGAGGCACTCCACTGTCCTCCCTTCCACTGAGAAAATTGTTCATTTAATCCTATCTGTTTCCTGTCTTTTAGCCAGTTTGCAATCCACAAAAGGACATCGCCACCTATCCCATGACTTTTTACTTTTCCTAGAAGCCTCTCATGAGGAACTTTGTCAAACGCCTTCTGAAAATCCAAGTACACTGCATCTACCACTTCACCTTTATCCACATGTTTATTAACTCCTTCAAAAAAGTGAAGCAGATTTGTGAGGCAACACTTGCCTTGGGTAAAGCCATTAAACCATGTCTTTCTATATGTTCTGTGATTTTGATCTTTAGAACACTTTCCACTATTTTTCCTGGCACTGAAGTCAGGCTAACCGATCTGTAGTTTCCCGGTCGCCCCTGGAGCCCTTTTTAAATATTGGGGTTACATTAGCTATCCTCCAGTCTTTAGGTACAATGGATGATTTTAATGATAGGTTACAAATTTTTACTAATAGGTCTGAAATTTCATTTTTTAGTTCCTTCAGAACTCTGGGGTGTATTCCATCCGGTCCAGGTGATTTACTACTCTTCAGTTTGTCAATCAGGCCTACCACATCTTCTAGGTTCAACGTGATTTGGTTCAGTCCATCTGAATCATTACCCATGAAAACCTTCTCCAGTACGAGTACCTCTCCCAACATCCTCTTCAGTAAACACCGAAGCAAAGAAATAATTTAATCTTTCCGCGATGGCCTTAACTTCGCTAAGTGCCCCTTTAACCCTCGATCATCAAATGGTCCAACTGACTCCCTCACAGGCTTTTTGCTTTCGGATTATTTTTAAAAGTTTTTACTGTGAGTTTTTGCCTCTACAGCCAACTTCTTTTCAAATTCTCTCTTAGCCTGTCTTATCAATGTCTTACATTTAACTTGCCTACGCTTATACATTATCCTATTTTCTTCTGTTAGATCATTCTTCCAATTTTTGAATGAAGATCTTTTCACTAAAATAGCTTCTTTCATCTCCCCTTTTAACCATGCCGGTAATCGTTTTGCCTTCATTCCTCCAAACCATGCACTGCTTTGTTCTAGTTTAAAAGCTGCTCTCGCTCTTTTTTAAAGGTTAGCACCAGCAGTCTGGTTCCACCCTGGTTAAGGTGGAACCCATTCTTTCAGAAAAAGCTCCCCTTTCCCCAAAAGGTTCCCCAGTTCCTTACAAAACTGAGTCCCTCTTCCTTGCACCATCGTCTCATCCACGCATTTAGACTCCGGAGCTCTGCCTGCCTCTGGTGACCTGCGCGTGGAATAAGAAGTAACCATTCCCTTCTCTTCACACACACACAAATACTGCTCTCGTCCCCATTCTCTCTCTCACTAACTCATCTAGCACCAATGCCTTCTCTTTCACACAAAAATACTGCCCTGGCCCCCATTCTCTCTCACACACATATACCTAGCCCCAATGCCTTCTCTTTCACACACAAATACTGCCCTCGCCCACATTCTCTCTCACATACACACACACACCCCCACACCCCTGCCAGTGTCTTTGCATTGTAAGTTCCAAAGTTAGGTACTGGCCATTACAACTCCCTCTACAGTGCTGCATATATCTGGTGACATTATGCAATTTAATGTGTCCTGCACAGGTGGGGGCCATAAGAATGTCTCTCTTCGGGCAGGGACCCTGGCTAGCTGTAGCGCTGTCTCTTTTCTCCCCATGGGTGTGAGTCCTTTGTTGGATGGGGGGAGTTACTTTTCAAGGCCCCGATTGCTAAGGATGTCTTATAAGTCCGTATACCCCTGGGAGAGGAGTACCCCATAAGAACATTCACACTGGGGGCATGGTGCAAACATCACTCCAGACGCGGAGATGGTGTCCAAATCAAAGTTTACTTACAGCTAATAAATAGATTAGGGGCACAATTCACTCCGTATGACCTCCACAGATAAGGTTAACTTGATTACAGTTCCTTCTCCTAATCTGCGCAAGAGATTTCCTCACCAGGACCACATGTATCTCCACTCTCCAGAATGTAGAAAAGCGAGGGCCTTGGGTAGAGAAAAGAAAATTGGTTCTTACCTGCTAATTTTCATTCCTATAGTACCAAGGACCAGTCCAGAGAAGTGGGTTATGTATCCCTACCAGCAGGTGGAGTCAGAGAACAATTAGAACTTTGGGCACTGCTACATAACGAGAGGGCCACCTGCAGTCACTCAGTATTGACCTGTACCCAAGCCAAACAACCAAAACTAACGGGCGAAAGGGCGACCAAAAACCACTGTCCCCCACTTCACCCCAAGGAAACAACATGAGTAAATAAACCATTAGAAAAAAAACTGCTCCAACAATCGTAATCTGGGAAAAAAGAGCTCTATGAAAAACTAGGCAAATTGTAGCCATCACCGTCTTTCGGTATCTGAAGTAATGGGTGGGCCTCTGGACTGATCCTTGGTACTATAGGAATGAAAATTAGCAGGTAAGAACCAATTTTCTTTTCCCTATACGTACAAGGATCAGTCCGGAGAAGTGGGATGTACCCAAGCCACCCTACACTGTGCGGGAACCCGAAAGACCTGCGCGTAGCAACATTTGCACCGAAGGACGCCTCATCAGAGGCCTTAACGTCCAAGCGATAATGCTTAGTAAATATGTGCAAAGAGGACCACACTGCCGCCCGGCGATCTCCTGAGGTGATAGCAACTGACACTCTGCCCAGAAGTAGCCTGAGCCCTGGTGGAATGAGCTCAGAGACCCAAAGGCACTTGGCGGCCTCAGACCAAGTATGCTGAAATAATAGTCTCTTTAATCCATCAAGAAATGGTCACTTTAGACGCCTTGTCCCCTTTCTTTGCACCCCCGAAAAAAATGAACAAATGATCGGAGCATCTGAAGTCATTGGTAACCCTTAGATAACGCAATAAGACCCGACGCACATCCAAAAGAAGAAGATCCTTGTCCGAGGCGACCCCTGGAACCTGCGGGAACCCTGGAACTCCACTGTCTGATTAACATGAAAGACCGAAACCACCTTAGGAACAAAGGAAGGAACCGTGCATAACGTCACCCTATCGTCGTGAATCCGCAAAAAAGGGTCACGGCATGACAGGGCCTGCAATTCAGAAATCCGACGCGCTGAGCAATGGCCACCAAGAACACAGTCTTCAAGGTTAGATCTTTCAGGGAAGCAGTGCGTAGAGGTTCGAAAACAGCGCCACAGAGCACACACATACAAGATTTAAACTCCAATCTGGAGACACTGCACGGACGGGAAGTCGTAAATGTTTGACCCCCTTGAGAAATCGAACAATGTCAGGGTGTGCTGCAAGCGAACCACTGGCAAACTTTCCCCACAAGGCTCCCAAGGCCGCTACCTGGACCCGAAGAGAATTGAACTCCAAACCCTTCTTGAGCCCCTGATGCAGAAAATCCAGTACCAGTGAGACCCCGACCGTTAAAGGATCGCAAGAGCATTGATGACACCAGGTCTCAAAGAGCCTCCATACCCTCACATAGGCCAGGGAAGTGGACGGACGTCTTGCCTGCAATAGAGTGGAAATAACTTGTTCAGAATAACCACTCAATCGTAAACGTTGCCTCTCAAAAGCCAAGCCGCGAGAGAGAAGCGATCCTCCCGATCCGAAAAGATGGGACCTTGACGAAGTAGATGTGGTAGATGAGCCAGCTGCAAGGGACCCTCTAGGGTCAAGCGAATCAGATCCGCGAACCATGGGCGGTGTGGCCACTCTGGAGCCACCAGCACCACCCTTCCGGGGTGGAGTTCTATGCGACAGAGAAGCCGACCGATGAGAGGCCAGGGGGAAGGCATACAACAGAATCCCCGTTGGCCAGGGGCACACCAGAGCATCGAGACCGATTGAGCCTTGTTCTTTTCGACGGCTGAAGAAGCGTTCTGTCTTCACATTCTCCTGCGTTGCCATCAGATCCAACTATGGGACCCCCCATCTGGCACAAATGCGGTTCCATGCTTCGGGAGACAGTTCTCACTCTCCCGGGTCGAGTTGTCTGCTGAGAAAATCCGCCTGCACGTTGTCCACGCCTGCGACATGCGTCGCGGCAATTCCCCCGCGATGATTCTGTTCCGCCCAAGCGAACAGAAGACGTGCTTTGAGCGCCACCGCGGACTTCTCGTCTCGCCCTGTCAGTTGATGTAGGCCGCCGTGATCGCATTGTCGGAGAACACTTGAACCATGCGTCCCTGAATCAGGGTAGAAACACTTTGTAGGGCAAGACGTACCGCTCTTGTCTCGAGACGATTGATGGATCTCGAGCCCTCTGTTGGAGACCAAAGCCCTTGGGCGGATCTGGTGTCGCACACAGCTCCCCAACCTGACTCACATCGGTGGAGACTATCAGCCAATTCGTTGGGTTCAAATCCACCCCCTTCTCCAGATTGGCACGCGAAAGCCACCACGACAGACTGGCTTTGGACTCTGGAAGCAGAGACAAAGGTAGGTGGAACTGCTCAGACATCGGACTCCACCGTGACAACAGCGCACGCTGTAGCAGACGTAAGTGGGCGAACACCCACGGAACCAAGTCTAAAGTGGACGCCATGGATCCCAGCACTTGCAGATGATGCCACACAGTGGGTGTTTGTCTGAGAAGAAGCGCCTGTATCTGGCTCTGCAACCTGGCTACCCAGTCCGATGCCAGAAGTCTGCCTCGTAAGGTATCGAAACGGGCTCCCAAATAGGTCAGCTCTTGGGGGGGTTCCAGGTGACACTTCTGAAGATTGATGACCATCCGAGCGATCTGAAGGTGAACATCACCATGCGAACCGATCTTTCGCCAGTCGTCCCTGGTCTTGGCACGAATCAGACAGTCGTCCAGGTATGGATGGACCAGGATCCCCTGCATTGCGAAGGAAGGCTGCTACCACCACCATGACTTTGGTGAAAGTTCGAGGAGCCGTCGCCAGACCAAATGGAAGGGCCTGAAATTGGAAGTGTTGTCCCAAGACCTTGAAGCATAGAACCTCTGGTGACGAAGCTGTATCGGAATACGCAGATAGCCTCCATAAGATCCAGGGACGCAAGGAACTTCCCCCCTTCTGAACAGCAGCCAGTACCGTCCGCAGGGTTTCCAGTGTGAAACGAGAGATTCGGAGACAATGGTTCACCTTTTGTAGGTCTAGGATGGGACAAAATGTGCCTCCTTTTTGGGAACCACAAAGTAAACAGAGTAACTTCCCCGACCCTCTTCTGCCTCCGGAACTGGGACAATGGCCTATAGCTGGATCAGGCGCTGCAGGGTCTCCCGTACCGCTTCCTGCTTGCTGCGCGAGGCCATGCATGACTCCACAAACACCTCCTGCACGTGACGTGAAAACTCTAGAGCGTAGCCTTCTCTGATCACCTCCAGGACCCAACGGTCAGATGATCCTTGCCCCATTCCGTGTAAAAGCTGGACAATCTACCCCGACAGCTTCGACGATGGAATGGGGACTTGTGACTTCATTGGGAAGGTTTACTACCTCCTGTCCCAAGGTGTCCAGAATACCGGCCGGGACGACGACCCCCTCGAAAGGACTGTTGCCGTCCTGAGGTCTGCTTAGACGTGGAAGGCGAGGAATACCTGCCGAAACGAAATCAGCGTGAATCCCGAAAACGCGGCCGCGAAGGAAACACCTTTCTGGCGGGCCTTTATCTTCCGGCAACTTATGCCCCTTAGGTTCTCCGAGTAGCTTTACCAACTGCTCCAGTTCCTCACCGAACAGGAGCTTACCCTTAAACGGGAGGTTACACAGCTGAGATTTTGAAGACAAATCCGCTGACCAATTGCCCAGCCACAGCAGTCGGCGCGCAGCCACTACAGAAACCATGCTACGCGCTGAAGTTCGCACTAGGTCGTAAGGCGCATCTGCTGCATATGCAATGCCCGCCTCCAAACCGCCCTCCCAAGGCAGCACCACTGCCAGCTCCTGTAGTGGTGTTAGAGGCCTGAACCCAGCACAAACATGCATGAGGCTAGCGCAGATCGTGGCCCGAAGACTCAATGCAGCCACTTCAAAGACTCGCTTCAACTGGATCTCCAGCTTACGGTCCTGCATATCTTTTAAAGCGGCAGCACCCGCTACCGGAATAGTGGTCTTCTTGTCACGGTCGAAACTGCCGCATCCACCTTTGGAATTTTCAGAAGATCCAAGACATCTGTTGAAAGAGGATAGAGCTTGGCCATAGCTCTGCCCACCTTGAGCCCCGCGTCCGGAGCGTCCCACTCGCGGGTCACCAGCTTGCGAACCTTTTTAGGCAGTGGAAAGGATGAAGTGGACCGCCCCGTATTCCATCAAGAACCAGATTAACCCCATCACTATCTGATTCTTCCTGAGGGATCTTAAGCCCCAGAACTTCCAACACCTGGGAATGAGGGGTCGTAGTTCCTTCCGCTTAAAAAGGCGGACCACACTGGGATCATCCCCTTCTGTGGGTGGCAAATCATCATCATCTGCAGCATCTTGATCAGGGTCCCCAAGATCAGGAACCAAATCCGAAACCTGAGCCGAACCCAGATCCGAAACTCCGGAGGGTGAGGGAGGGGTCTGCGGCCCCTGGGGACCATCACTTCCCCCGTGGCCTGCGGTTCCTCCAGTCGACCCTTCTTGAACAGCGGCTCAGAAAGACCCACTGACTGAATTTGCCTCCTGAAGCCCGCCTGCTTTCTGGCCAGGAAAGCCTGGTGCATTAACAAGACAAACTCCGCAAAAACCCTGGGCATAAAGACAACTCGGCCAACAAACCCTCCGGGTCTCCATCTGCCAGAATGGGATCCAGAGGAGCTGGTTCACCCAGTCCCCCAGCACTGTCCTACGCCACAAGGGCTAAGACTGGAGGGGATCCCTCCTCCCTTGAGCCTCGGCATGAAGACCCCCCCCCCCCGTCCCGGGCGAGGGGCTCAGGGCCCGACAAACTCTCCATCCCTAGGAAGGATAAGGGAGGGAAAAAATAAAACTCAATTCTGCCTTCGCGCCCACACGCCTGACAGAGCGCGGAGAGAAAGCGAGGGCCCCTTGAAAAAAACCGCGCCCGAGAGGGGGGGCGGAGGTATCTGACGCCCCTCAGGAAACGAATCACATCCGGGTGAGCCGCTAAGGCATGACCGTCCACCCGACCCAGGAGGAGAGCCGAGCGCAGAGAGACCTGAACGCGTAGAGAACTGAAGGAGAGGCCCTTAGAGAGACCCTTCTGAAGAAAAGAAAGAAACAAAGGGATCGAGGCGGAGCGCGCCGAGACACCCGCCTCCGTGCACGTGGACTCAAAAACCTTCCAGATGCGCACATAGGCCAGAGAAGTCGACTGCTTCCGGGCTCACAGTAGAGTAGAGATGACCTCCTCCCTATAACCTTTGCGCCTCAGGCGACGCCGTTCAAAAGCCAGGCCGCTAGACAGAAGCGATCGGCCTGGTCGAAAAATACAGGACCCTGCCGGATGAGACGAGGAAGATGACCGAGGCGCAGGGGCCCGTCCACCGCTAGATTGATGAGATCCGCGAACCACGGCCTTCGCGGCCACTCGGGAGCGACAAGAATCACCGGGCCCCGGTGGAGTTCGATTCTCCTGAGGATTTTCCCCACCAGAGGCCACGGGGGAAACACGTACAGAAGGACGTCCGCTGGCCAAGGCAGAGCCAGAGCATCCACGCCCTCTGCGCCGTGCTCCCTCCAACGGCTGAAGAACCGATTGGCCTTGGCATTGCGCAGAGTCGCCATGAGATCGAGGTGAGGGGGGACCCCACCTGTCCACTATCAGAGCCATGGCCGCGTCCGAGAGTTCCCACTCTCCCGGATCGAGTGACTGCCGGCTGAGGAAGTCGGCTTGAACATTGTCTTTGCCTGCGATGTGAGAGGCCGCAAGGCACTGTAGGTGACACTCCGCCCAAGCGAGGAGACGGCTGGCTTCTAAGGCTACCAGGGGACTGCGAGTGCCCCCTTGGCGACTGATGTAGGCGACTGTGGTGGAGTTGTCTGCCAGGAGTCGTACCGCCTTGCCGCGGACCAGAGGAAGGAACTCCTGAAGAGCCAGGCGGACCGCTAAAGTTTCCAGTCGATTGATGTGCCAGCGTGACTGAGTCTGCGACCATGTTCCCTGGGTGGACTGAGAAAGGCAGACCGCACCCCAGCCCAACAGGCTGGCGTCCGGGTCACTATCGTCCACTGTGGAGCTTGAAGAGGCATCCCTTGCAGAAGGTGAGGAAGAGACAGCCACCACTGTAATTAGTCGACAGTAGAATCCAAGAACAGAAGGACTACGTGGAACTGCTCCGACACTGGCTGCCAAGGGGACAGCAAAGCTTTCTGCAACGGACGCATATGAGCAAAGGCCCAGGGGACAAGGTCGATGGTAGAAGCCATGGATCCCAGGACTTGGAGATAATCCCAGGCTGTAGGAGAATGTAGCGCAATTAGATTCCGGACCTGATCGATCAGTTGAGGGCGCGCGCCCGTGGCAAGAAAACCTTGCCTACTCAGGTGTCGAAGTGAGCTCCCAGAAATTCCTACTCCTGGGAGGGCTGAAGCTTGCTCTTGGAAAAGTTCACTATCCACCCGAGGGAGGCAAGGAGCTCCAAGACGCGATCCACCGCCCGCTGACAAGAGGTCTCCGACTTGGCCCGAATGAGCCAATCGTCCAGATAGGGATGGACAAGAATCCCCTCCCGGCGCAGGACCGCCGCTACTACTACCATGACCTTCATGAAGGTGCGAGGAGCGGTCGCGAGGCCGAAGGGGAGAGCTCGAAACTGGAAGTCCTGGTTGAGAATGTGGAACCGGAGATACTTCTGGTAGTCGCGGTGAATGGGAATATGAAAATATGCTTCTGCGAGATCGAGGGAAGCAAGGAACTCTCCGGGACAGACCGCCGCAATGACCACCCGCAGGGTTTCCAATCGGAAGTGGAGGATCTTGAGGGCCCGGTTGACCCTCTTGAGGTCCAGGATGGGGCGGAAGGACCCGTCCTTTTTGGGCACGGTGAAGTAAATAGAATACTGGCCGGCGCCACGCTCCCTCACCGGGACTAGGACCACCGCCCCCAGATCCAGAAGCTTGGAGAGAGTCTGGACCACCATGTCCTTCTTGGCCCGTCCGCAAGTCGAAAAAAGAAAAAGAGATCCGGCAGTTCCCTGATGAGCTCGAAAGCGTACCCGTCTTTGATGATGTCGAGGACCCACTGATCCGACGTGATCTTGACCCATTCCTCGAAGAACAGGGAGAGGCGGCCGCCGAGGTAAGGGACCGAGGAATGGGTCGGCTGAACTTCATTATGTGGCAGGTTTGGTGGTGGCACGCATGGGCTGGCCCTCGCGAAAGGGCCGTCTGCCACGAAAGGACTGCGACCAGGACTGAGCACGAGCAGACCCCCCTCGCAGAACCGCCCCCGAGAAGCGAAGCGACGCTGGTCCCTGAAGCGAGAGCAGGACGACGCGAAGGATCGGGAAGACTTAGGGCGGTCCTCTGGAAGCTTATGGACCTTGTTGTGGCCAAGGAGTCCATAAGCTTCTTGAGATCCTCGCCAAAGAGCATCTTACCTTTGAAGGGAAGCGTGCCCAGCCGGGTCTTCGAGGACTGATCAGCCGACCAGTGGCGAAGCCAAAGGAGCCTCCGGGCAGCGACTGCCGAAATTATCGCCTTCGCCTGCACATGGACCAAATCGTAGAGGGCGTCCGATACGTAGGCGGTTACCGCCTCCAGACGTTCAGCTTGTTCTGCCTCACCTGGCGGAAGATCCCGGGCGCAGAGTAACTGTTGAACCCACTGAAGGCCCGCCCGCATCATGAGGCTGCTACAACAAGACGCTCGGACCCCGAGGGCCAGAATGTCGAAGATGCACTTCAGGTGAGCCTCCAACTTACGATCTTGTGGATCCTTCAAAGCCGTGGAACCTTCCACCGGGATCGTGGTGTGCTTGGCCACCGCAGAGACATAAGAATCCACCGATGGATATCGCAGCAGCTCCAAGCCCTCTTCCGGGAGGGGATAGAGCTTATCCAACGCACAACCCACCCGGAGCGAACCCTCAGGAGCCTCCCATTTCCGCAGGATAAGGAGCTTGAGCATGGGGTGGAAGGGAAAGGCCAAGGCCGGAGCCCCCCCAGAACCGGGTTCATATCCTTAGGGAGCGAGGCCATGAGATTATCCACGGAGGGACTCTCCAGACCCAGCTCCTGCAACACAAAGGGAAGGAGGGGCTCTAATTCTTCCTTACGAAAAAGACGAAGGGCTCTGGGGTCATCCCCCTCTAGGGGAGGGGGGCATCCGCCGAATCCGAGGAAGCAGCAGGGTCCGAGGACCCAGGAGACACCGAGGGGGGTGGGGGCACCCCCGGGACCTCCTGCACCCGAACTGGTCCCTGGGGCTCCGCAGCCGGTCCAGCGGTCAACGGTGCTGAGCGAGGGATTTCTGGCGGGGGGGGGGGGGGGGGCATTCGTCCTGCTCATGCAGGCTAGCTAGATAAGATTTGTGCATGAGGAGGACGAAATCCGCTGAAAATGGGACCCTGGATTTGCCGGGGGGGGGGGGGGAAGGGGGGGCAAGGGAAGATCAGGACCCCCCTCCTGGGAACCCGCGGGGGCCAAATCGGGGGTTAAATCAAAAAAATCTGGCCCCCCAGCTCCAGGGAGCACTGAAATCAGCCCCAATGAAAAATCCAAGATGGCGGCCGTTCCCAGGATCTGCCGACCCGGGAAAGGCCTAGCCATGCCGGGAGGAGTGGAGCCCCGGGCTAAATTTGCTTGTCCTGCCGGGGAGGGACCTTCCCCACCCGGCAGGCAAGCAGTGCAGAGGCCCTGACGCGAAAAACGCAAAGAAGGCAGCCCACAAGAAAGGCAGTCTGCCAGCCGGGACATAGCTAAGCCGCGGCTGAAGAAAAAAAAGCTGAAAAAAAGCTTGATTGACAGCCTGCACAGCAGGAGAGAGCAGGCGGGAAACCTGCTGCCGTCTGCTTCTCTGGCTGCCGGTTCTAGCCCTACTCTGACCAGAAAAAAATAAAAAGCTGGTCAACTGCTGCAAGTAAGTTAGAGGTAGGTGAGTACCTGCAACTTATTTAAAGTTTGAAACTAATGTTTTTTGGGGTTTTTTTTACTGAGCGCAGCAGCGGGTTCAAAACCCTCTCGGCAGCCACATGGGGGGGGGAACGAGGCCCAGAGAGCGTCGGTCCCCACACCTGGAAGCGTCCACGGACTCAGGCTATGCAGGGAACCCCCTCCTGCAAAAGGGGCAAAGCCCTCCTGAGCCGAGCAAGAGCTGGGAGACGGCACCGTCTCCCACACAGAAACAGGAAAAATCACTAAAAAGAAGGCAAAATTTCCTTCTAGTTTTTTTTTTTTTTGACAAGAAAAACTTGCTTGAGCCTAGCAAAAGAAAGAAGAGGCTGACTAGCCTACAGCAGAGAACCGAAGGGGAGATGCTGCACCTGCTGGAGACAGACGAATACTGAAGGAGAGGCTCTGTCCTGATATAGGGCATCCTGCAAGTTTTAGTCTGTCTCCACCTGCTGGAAAGGAGGCTCAACCCACTATCTGGACTGATCCGGGTACGTACAGGAAAGAATGGTTATCAGTTACATAAAAGTAATCCCCTATTATTATTATTATTTATTTAATAACTTTTATATACCGACGAACGTTGGGAACATCTCGCCGGTTTACATGTAACAGAACTTAGCAACAGGCTTTACAATTATTGCATATTTTATTTAGGGATTTTATATACCGATTTTCTTGATACAGATCAAATCAACTCGGTTTACATAGAACGATAGTACATTAACAGTAACTAGTCAAACCTCAAAAGAGGAGACAGATTGTGAGCAGAAGGTAAAAAGTTACATTATAACAAGGGTGAGTAACTAGGAATTGGAAATGAAGAGACAGATAATCAAAGTAGAGAGATATAACAGAGAGAAGGGGCTTGAAGCCAACCTCAGGAGAATAACTCTAGCATTATAACATGATTATATGACATTCTGCTAGTTATTGAAG
Organism: Rhinatrema bivittatum; assembly: GCF_901001135.1. Classification (NCBI taxonomy): domain Eukaryota; kingdom Metazoa; phylum Chordata; class Amphibia; order Gymnophiona; family Rhinatrematidae; genus Rhinatrema; species Rhinatrema bivittatum. Next base: position 831,297,615 of record NC_042615.1, read on the forward strand.
TACAGCTGATTGAAAAATATCTTAGTAGGATATAGTCTAGGAGACAGGAAAGGCTCTACCGAAAAGCCAAGTCTTCAGTTTCTTCTTAAAGTCTATGAGGCAGGTTTCCTGTCGGAGGTCTGGGGGTAGTGTATTCCAAATAGTGGGGCCTGCTGTTGAAAAGGCCCGGTCCCTGATAGATAATCTTTGTACCAATTTGATTGGGGGAACATGAAGGGATCCCTTATAGGCATCTCTCAAAGGTCTAGCTGAAGAGTGTAATTTGAGAGGGTGTAGTAGGTCTAGTGGAGTCTGGTGGTGGATGTTTTTATGAATAATGGTGAGGAATTTGTGAACAATTCTAAAATTAACTGGAAGCCAATGTTTTAACCAATAATTAAATATTTTAATTTATTTAATAAAATTTAATAAATAAATAATTTAACCAATAATTAAATAAGGAACATTAAGAACATACAAATAACAGATTAGATTATACAAGTAGAAATTAAGCCCTTCTTCTCACTCCCCTAGCACTTCTTCCTTTTCAGCTTCTCCTGACCTCTCCCAAAGTAATCCCAGGCAGGGGCTTAATGTGCCTACTGACAAATCCAGGCCTGACTCTAGCTGCTGATCTTGTCAACCTCCATCCCCTCCAGAGGGTTCCTCTCAAAATCTCTGCCCCCTCCAGTCAGCCTCTCTTTACATTGCCCTGCTCCTCTCACCTCCCCAGCCCACCCCTTCAGCACTTTCTGCATCAATCTCTTCTTATAACTCCAAACTGATCCTGTCTTCACCTCCCTCCCCCCTTTCCCTCCCAGCCTCACCTCCTCCTCTCCAACCCTCGTCACAAACCCCCAGCTGATCCCATTTATCCCCCTATATCCTCCAATCTTCTTTCATTCCCCTCCTCTCATACCTGCCACAGCCAATTCCTGCCCAGCTGATCCAACTCTCAAACTCCACCTGCATCGGTTCCCTCCCCTTGGACCAGGGCCAGCCGGAACATTTTCCTTTGTGCCCTGGGCACGAGGAGGGTGACAACCAGTGAGAAGAGGGGGCAGGACGATGACGGGGACACCATTTTTCTCTGGGGTGGGAAAAACGGGGCACACTCAGCTCACCCTTCCTCTCAAGCCCAGCCATGATCTGCAGGCAGCGGTGCAGGATACCGGTGATCCCATACAAGCTCACAGGCCCCGCAGTGGCCGCGATCCCTCACCTAGGGCTTTCCACTAACTCAGAAGCTCAGTGCTGACTCACTGGCCCCAGGCTGCCTTCCACTACCAGTGCTGCTCCTGCCGCTGCCGTCTGAGGCACTCGTGGCCCGCCCCCGGCATGACCCCATCGTGTCCGCTCGCGCTGCACGTTCCGCGTAGGCAGGGGTTTCTGGCTCACGACTGCCCACGCGTAGGAAAGCGCAAGGCTCCTGCAGGCCGCCCACGTGGGTTACACGCGGGGTCAGGCGTGGCTTAGAACGCAACGTCACGCGGGTAGGCCGCCTGGATTCTCTCGCGCACAGGCGGGGAACGCAGCCGCAGTCCGGGAGGTGGCGCTCGCGCCGCACATTTCACCGCTTTAAGGCACCCCCACGAGACGGATCCCCGCTTTGTGCGGCTCGTGGAGGTGCGTGACGACGTCACCCCCGCCCGGCGCCCTCCGATCTGCCTGCCGATGTGCTGCGCCCTCAGGCTGCGGCTTCCCGCGAGCTACAGACGTCACAGGTTTTCCCGCTTAGCGCGGAGGCTCCTCCCCTCCCGCTCAGCGCCTCCTGGGTATGGGAAGAGAGCTGCGCTGTGCCCGCCCCTTCTCCCATCCCGTGCTCTGATTGGATGTCATGGGGAGAGGAAGCGGGGCACAACACACCTCTCAGCTCCTTCTGTCTCCACAGCAACGGTCCACTGTTAACCCGCCCCTTTCTCCCTTCCCGTGCTCTGATTGGATGTCGTGGGGAGAGGAGGCGGGGCATTGCGCACCACTCCGTTTCCGGTAGCTGCCCCCTGCCGGGAGCTGCTGAAGTGAGGCAGGGGAGAGATAGATAGGGAGGGGGCAGGCATAGGGAAGGGGGAGAACAAGGAAGTGGAGAGAAAGAGGCGGCATGGGATGGAGAGGGGAGAGACAAGGATGAGGGCATGGGAAGGAGGGGGCGTGTGGAGGGACCAGTGGCACAGTGATGGAAGGATTAAAGGAAAGGAGGGGGGAGAGCCAGCTGGGGAAGGGAGACTGCAGAGGGAGGGCAGGAAGAAGACCCAGGGGTGAAAGGTAAATAATTATATATATATGAGTTAGAGGGGGGAGAGCCAGCTGGGGAAGGGAGACTGCAGAGGGAGGGCTGGAAGACGTCCCAGGGGTGAAAGGTAAATAATTATATATATATGAGTTAGAGGGGGGAGAGCCAGCTGGGGAAGGGGGTAAGGGAGACTGCAGAGGGAGGGCTGGAAGAAGTCCCGGGGGTGAAAGGTAAATAATTATATATATATGAGTTAGAGGGGGGAGAGCCAGCTGGGGAAGGGGTAAGGGAGACTGCAGAGGGAGGGCTGGAAGAAGTCCCAGGGGTGAAAGGTAAATAATTATATATATATGAGTTAGAGGGGGGGAGAGCCAGCTGGGGAAGGGGGTAAGGGAGACTGCAGAGGGAGGGCTGGAAGAAGACCCAGGGGTGAAAGGTAAATAATTATATATATATGAGTTAGAGGGGGGAGAGCCAGCTGGGGAAGGGAGACTGCAGAGGGAGGGCTGGAAGAAGTCCCGGGGGTGAAAGGTAAATAATTATATATATATGAGTTAGAGGGGGGGAGAGCCAGCTGGGGAAGGGGGTAAGGGAGACTGCAGAGGGAGGGCTGGAAGAAGTCCCGGGGGGTGAAAGGTAAATAATTATATATATATGAGTTAGAGGGGGGAGAGCCAGCTGGGGAAGGGAGACTGCAGAGGGAGGGCAGGAAGAAGTCCCGGGGGTGAAAGGTAAATAATTATATATATATGAGTTAGAGGGGGGAGAGCCAGCTGGGGAAGGGGGTAAGGGAGACTGCAGGGGGAGGGCTGGAAGAAGTCCCGGGGGTGAAAGGTAAATAATTATATATATATGAGTTAGAGGGGGGAGAGCCAGCTGGGGAAGGGAGACTGCAGAGGGAGGGCAGGAAGAAGTCCCAGGGGTGAAAGGTAAATAATTATATATATATGAGTTAGAGGGGGGAGAGCCAGCTGGGGAAGGGGGTAAGGGAGACTGCAGAGGGAGGGCAGGAAGAAGTCCCAGGGGGTGAAAGGTAAATAATTATATATATATGAGTTAGAGGGGGGAGAGCCAGCTGGGGAAGGGGGTAAGGGAGACTGCAGAGGGAGGGCTGGAAGAGGTCCCGGGGGTGAAAGGTAAATAATTATATATATATGAGTTAGAGGGGGGAGAGCCAGCTGGGGAAGGGAGACTGCAGAGGGAGGGCTGGAAGAAGTCCCGGGGGTGAAAGGTAAATAATTATATATATATGAGTTAGAGGGGGGAGAGCCAGCTGGGGAAGGGAGACTGCAGAGGGAGGGCAGGAAGAAGTCCCAGGGGTGAAAGGTAAATAATTATATATATATGAGTTAGAGGGGGGAGAGCCAGCTGGGGAAGGGGGTAAGGGAGACTGCAGAGGGAGGGCAGGAAGAAGTCCCAGGGGTGAAAGGTAAATAATTATATATATATGAGTTAGAGGGGGGAGAGCCAGCTGGGGAAGGGAGACTGCAGAGGGAGGGCAGGAAGAAGTCCCGGGGGTGAAAGGTAAATAATTATATATATATGAGTTAGAGGGGGGAGAGCCAGCTGGGGAAGGGGGTAAGGGAGACTGCAGAGGGAGGGCAGGAAGAAGTCCCAGGGGTGAAAGGTAAATAATTATATATATATGAGTTAGAGGGGGGAGAGCCAGCTGGGGAAGGGGGTAAGGGAGACTGCAGAGGGAGGGCAGGAAGAAGTCCCGGGGGTGAAAGGTAAATAATTATATATATATGAGTTAGAGGGGGGGAGAGCCAGCTGGGGAAGGGGGTAAGGGAGACTGCAGAGGGAGGGCTGGAAGAGGTCCCGGGGGTGAAAGGTAAATAATTATATATATATGAGTTAGAGGGGGGAGAGCCAGCTGGGGAAGGGGGTAAGGGAGACTGCAGAGGGAGGGCTGGAAGAGGTCCCGGGGGTGAAAGGTAAATAATTATATATATATGAGTTAGAGGGGGGAGAGCCAGCTGGGGAAGGGAGACTGCAGAGGGAGGGCTGGAAGAAGTCCCGGGGGTGAAAGGTAAATAATTATATATATATGAGTTAGAGGGGGGAGAGCCAGCTGGGGAAGGGGGTAAGGGAGACTGCAGAGGGAGGGCAGGAAGAAGACCCAGGGGTGAAAGGTAAATAATTATATATATATATGAGTTAGAGGGGGGAGAGCCAGCTGGGGAAGGGAGACTGCAGAGGGAGGGCAGGAAGAAGTCCCGGGGGTGAAAGGTAAATAATTATATATATATGAGTTAGAGGGGGGAGAGCCAGCTGGGGAAGGGGGTAAGGGAGACTGCAGAGGGAGGGCAGGAAGAAGACCCAGGGGTGAAAGGTAAATAATTATATATATATGAGTTAGAGGGGGGAGAGCCAGCTGGGGAAGGGGGTAAGGGAGACTGCAGAGGGAGGGCTGGAAGAAGTCCCGGGGGTGAAAGGTAAATAATTATATATATATGAGTTAGAGGGGGGAGAGCCAGTTGGGGAAGGGGGTAAGGGAGACTGCAGAGGGAGGGCTGGAAGAAGTCCCAGGGGTGAAAGGTAAATAATTATATATATATGAGTTAGAGGGGGGAGAGCCAGCTGGGGAAGGGGGTAAGGGAGACTGCAGAGGGAGGGCAGGAAGAAGACCCAGGGGTGAAAGGTAAATAATTATATATATATGAGTTAGAGGGGGGAGAGCCAGCTGGGGAAGGGGGTAAGGGAGACTGCAGAGGGAGGGCTGGAAGAAGTCCCGGGGGTGAAAGATAAATAATTATATATATATGAGTTAGAGGGGGGAGAGCCAGCTGGGGAAGGGGGTAAGGGAGACTGCAGAGGGAGGGCTGGAAGACGTCCCAGGGGTGAAAGGTAAATAATTATATATATATGAGTTAGAGGGGGGAGAGCCAGCTGGGGAAGGGGGTAAGGGAGACTGCAGAGGGAGGGCTGGAAGAAGTCCCGGGGGTGAAAGATAAATAATTATATATATATGAGTTAGAGGGGGGAGAGCCAGCTGGGGAAGGGGGTAAGGGAGACTGCAGAGGGAGGGCTGGAAGAAGTCCCAGGAGTGAAAGGTAAATAATTATATATATATGAGTTAGAGGGGGGAGAGCCAGCTGGGGAAGGGGGTAAGGGAGACTGCAGAGGGAGGGCTGGAAGAAGTCCCGGGGGTGAAAGGTAAATAATTATATATATATGAGTTAGAGGGGGGAGAGCCAGCTGGGGAAGGGGGTAAGGGAGACTGCAGAGGGAGGGCTGGAAGAAGTCCCAGGGGTGAAAGGTAAATAATTATATATATATGAGTTAGAGGGGGGAGAGCCAGCTGGGGAAGGGGGTAAGGGAGACTGCAGAGGGAGGGCTGGAAGAAGTCCCGGGGGTGAAAGGTAAATAATTATATATATATGAGTTAGAGGGGGGAGAGCCAGCTGGGGAAGGGGGTAAGGGAGACTGCAGAGGGTGGGCTGGAAGAAGACCCAGGGGTGAAAGGTAAATAATTATATATATATGAGTTAGAGGGGGGAGAGCCAGCTGGGGAAGGGGGTAAGGGAGACTGCAGAGGGAGGGCAGGAAGAAGTCCCAGGGGTGAAAGGTAAATAATTATATATATATGAGTTAGAGGGGGGAGAGCCAGCTGGGGAAGGGGGGTAAGGGAGACTGCAGAGGGAGGGCAGGAAGAAGTCCCAGGGGTGAAAGGTAAATAATTATATATATATGAGTTAGAGGGGGGAGAGCCAGCTGGGGAAGGGAGACTGCAGAGGGAGGGCTGGAAGAAGTCCCGGGGGTGAAAGGTAAATAATTATATATATATGAGTTAGAGGGGGGAGAGCCAGCTGGGGAAGGGGGTAAGGGAGACTGCAGAGGGAGGGCTGGAAGAAGTCCCGGGGGTGAAAGGTAAATAATTATATATATATGAGTTAGAGGGGGGAGAGCCAGCTGGGGAAGGGAGACTGCAGAGGGAGGGCAGGAAGAAGTCCCGGGGGGTGAAAGGTAAATAATTATATATATATGAGTTAGAGGGGGGAGAGCCAGCTGGGGAAGGGGGTAAGGGAGACTGCAGAGGGAGGGCTGGAAGAAGTCCCGGGGGTGAAAGGTAAATAATTATATATATATATGAGTTAGAGGGGGGAGAGCCAGCTGGGGAAGGGAGACTGCAGAGGGAGGGCAGGAAGAAGTCCCGGGGGTGAAAGGTAAATAATTATATATATATGAGTTAGAGGGGGGAGAGCCAGCTGGGGAAGGGGGTAAGGGAGACTGCAGAGGGAGGGCAGGAAGAAGACCCAGGGGTGAAAGGTAAATAATTATATATATATGAGTTAGAGGGGGGAGAGCCAGCTGGGGAAGGGGGTAAGGGAGACTGCAGAGGGAGGGCTGGAAGAAGTCCCGGGGGTGAAAGGTAAATAATTATATATATATGAGTTAGAGGGGGGAGAGCCAGCTGGGGAAGGGAGACTGCAGAGGGAGGGCAGGAAGAAGTCCCGGGGGTGAAAGGTAAATAATTATATATATATGAGTTAGAGGGGGGAGAGCCAGCTGGGGAAGGGGGTAAGGGAGACTGCAGAGGGAGGGCTGGAAGAAGACCCGGGGGTGAAAGGTAAATAATTATATATATATGAGTTAGAGGGGGGAGAGCCGGCTGGGGAAGGGAGACTGCAGAGGGAGGGCAGGAAGAAGTCCCGGGGGTGAAAGGTAAATAATTATATATATATGAGTTAGAGGGGGGAGAGCCGGCTGGGGAAGGGAGACTGCAGAGGGAGGGCAGGAAGAAGTCCCGGGGGTGAAAGGTAAATAATTATATATATATGAGTTAGAGGGGGGAGAGCCAGCTGGGGAAGGGGGTAAGGGACACTGCAGAGGGAGGGCAGGAAGAAGTCCCGGGGGTGAAAGGTAAATAATTATATATATATGAGTTAGAGGGGGGAGAGCCAGCTGGGGAAGGGGGTAAGGGAGACTGCAGAGGGAGGGCAGGAAGAAGTCCCGGGGGTGAAAGGTAAATAATTATATATATATGAGTTAGAGGGGGGAGAGCCAGCTGGGGAAGGGGGTAAGGGACACTGCAGAGGGAGGGCAGGAAGAAGTCCCGGGGGTGAAAGGTAAATAATTATATATATATGAGTTAGAGGGGGGAGAGCCAGCTGGGGAAGGGGGTAAGGGAGACTGCAGAGGGAGGGCAGGAAGAAGTCCCGGGGGTGAAAGGTAAATAATTATATATATATGAGTTAGAGGGGGGAGAGCCAGCTGGGGAAGGGGGTAAGGGAGACTGCAGAGGGAGGGCTGGAAGAAGTCCCGGGGGTGAAAGGTAAATAATTATATATATATGAGTTAGAGGGGGGAGAGCCAGCTGGGGAAGGGAGACTGCAGAGGGAGGGCTGGAAGAAGACCCAGGGGTGAAAGGTAAATAATTATATATATATATGAGTTAGAGGGGGGAGAGCCAGCTGGGGAAGGGAGACTGCAGAGGGAGGGCTGGAAGACGTCCCAGGGGTGAAAGGTAAATAATTATATATATATGAGTTAGAGGGGGGGAGAGCCAGCTGGGGAAGGGGGTAAGGGAGACTGCAGAGGGAGGGATGGAAGAAGTCCCAGGGGTGAAAGGTAAATAATTATATATATATATATGAGTTAGAGGGGGGAGAGCCAGCTGGGGAAGGGGGTAAGGGAGACTGCAGAGGGAGGGCTGGAAGAAGTCCCGGGGGTGAAAGGTAAATAATTATATATATATGAGTTAGAGGGGGGAGAGCCAGCTGGGGAAGGGGGTAAGGGAGACTGCAGAGGGAGGGATGGAAGAAGTCCCAGGGGTGAAAGGTAAATAATTATATATATATATATGAGTTAGAGGGGGGAGAGCCAGCTGGGGAAGGGGGTAAGGGAGACTGCAGAGGGAGGGCTGGAAGAAGTCCCGGGGGTGAAAGGTAAATAATTATATGAGTTAGAAGAGAGAGAGCAGAGTGAAGCGATGGAGGGGAGAGAGCTGGAGGAAGGAGGAGAGTCCTGGAAGGGAAAAGGAACAAATGGAGAGAAGAGCCGAAGAGGAAAGTAAAGGAGAAAGAGGAGGATGATATGGGGAAGAAAGATCTTGTATTTTCACATTAATTATTTGATCAGATGTCTGAAACGTTTAGAATGATTTATGTGCACACACTTTTAAAATAAATAAATAAATGTGCACAGGTTTTTTTTTAATTATAGCTGTAATACCAGAGAGCTGACATGGGCAGTGGTCTGCTCTTTTAAGCTTTATGTTCTGTTATTTGGGTGAGGGGTGTTGCACACTCTGTAAATTTTGCTTCTCCTGTTCCTCCCTAACCAATGGTGTAGCCATGGCCCACTCACTTTTCACTCAGGCCCACCCAGTCTTCAATTGGCCAAGTTCCCCTGGGGCCAGTAGTAAGCAGCAGCAGCAGCTACTCACAATGACAGGTGGCTTTTTGGGGTAGTGGCACCCAGTGGCAGAAGAGAAGGTGGAGTCTGCGGGGCAGCAGGAAGACCAGGCCACCAGGGTCAGCGGTGAGGGGAAGATCATCAGCCACAGTGGCAGACAGTGCTCATGGCACTGCACCACCCAAGAAAAGAATCTGCTCTGAGATGGGAGGATTCAGGGGCTGCAGTAAGAGCATGCGAGAGCCGGGAGAGAGAAGGCCTTGTGAGGCTGCTTATCTGCTCTCTGCTGTAGACCAGGGCCAAGGAGAGCCAGCATGGCTGGAGGAGAACTGAAAGATGCTGGCTGAAAGCAAGTCAATATATGGGATACCATAGTGCCAGGGAGTGGGAATGGGAGGGGCTGAGCTTGAGGCAGCTGATACTGAGCCTGGGGATGTGTGAGTATGAAGCAGTGGGAGCTAGGAGTGTGAGGGCTTCTGGGGTTCTGGGGGGTATGAGGTTTCTGGGACTGGGATCTGGTGGGGTGAGTGTGAGGGGGCTTCTGGGGCTGGGATCTGGTGGTGTGAGAGAGGAGGCTTCTGGAGCTGGGGATCTGGCAGGGTAAGTGTGAGGCTTTTGGGGCTGGGATCTGGAGGGGTGAATGTGAGGAGGCATCTGGGGCTGGGATCTGGGGGATGAGTGTGAGGGGGCTTCTGGAGTTGGGGATCTGGCAGGGTGAGTGTGAGGGGGCTTCTGGAGCTGGGGATCTGGCAGGGTGAGTGTGAGGGGGCTTCTGGAGCTGGGGATCTGGCAGGGTGAGTGTGAGGGGGCTTCTGGAGCTGGGGATCTGGCAGGGTGAGTGTGAGAAGGCTTCTGGAGCTGAGGGGATGAGTGTGAGGGGGCTTCTGGAGCTGGGGATCTGGTGGGGTGAGTGTGAGGGGGCTTCTGGAGCTGGGGATCTGGCAGGGTGAGTATGAGAAGGCTTCTGGAGCTGAGGGGATGAGTATGAGGGGGCTTCTGGAGCTGGTATCTGGTAGTGTGAGTGTGAGGGGACCTCGGGCTGGGATCTGGTGGAGTGAGTGTGGGGGCTTCTGGAGCTGGTATCTGGTGGAGTGAGTGTGAGGAGACTTCTGGAGCTGGTATCTGGTAGTGAGTGTGAGGGGGCTTCTGGTGCTGGTATCTGGTGGAGTGAGTGTGAGGGGGCTTCTGGTGCTGGTATCTGGTGGAGTGAGTGTGAAGGGGTTTCTGGAGCTGGTATCTGGTGGAGTGAGTTTGAAGGGGTTTCTGGAGCTGGTATCTGGTAGAGTGTGAGGGAGCTTCTGGTGCTGGTATCTGGTGGAGTGAGTGTGAGGGGGCTTCTGGAGCTGGTATCTGGTGGAGTGTGAGGGGGCTTCTGGAGATGATATCTGGTGGAGTGAGTGTGAGGGGGCTTCTGGTGCTGGTATCTGGTGGAGTGAGTGTGAGGGGGCTTCTGGAGCTGGTATCTGGTGGAGTGAGTGTGAAGGGGTTTCTGGAGCTGGTATCTGGTGGAGTGAGTGTGAAGGGGTTTCTGGAGCTGGTATCTGGTGGAGTGAGTTTGAAGGGGTTTCTGGAACTGGTATCTGGTAGAGTGTGAGGGAGCTTCTGGTGCTGGTATCTGGTGGAGTGAGTGTGAGGGGGCTTCTGGAGCTGGTATCTGGTGGAGTGTTGAGGGGGCTTCTGGAGATGATATCTGGTGGAGTGAGTGTGAGGGGCTTCTGGTGCTGGTATCTGGTGGAGTGAGTGTGAGGGGGCTTCTGGAGCTGGTATCTGGTGGAGTGAGTGTGAAGGGGTTTCTGGAGCTGGTATCTGGAGTGAGTGTGAGGGGGCTTCTGGTGCTGGTATCTGGTGGAGTGAGTGTGAAGGGGGCTTCTGGAGCTGGTATCTGGTGGAGTGAGTGTGAGGGGGCTTCTGGAGCTGGTATCTGGTGGAGTGAGTGTGAGGGGGCTTCTGGTGCTGGTATCTGGTGGAGTGAGTGTGAGGGGGCTTCTGGAGCTGGTATCTGGAGTGAGTGTGAGGGGGCTTCTGGTGCTGGTATCTGGTGGAGTGAGTGTGAGGGGGCTTCTGGAGCTGGTATCTGGTGGAGTGAGTGTGAGGGGGCTTCTGGTGCTGGTATCTGGTGGAGTGAGTGTGAGGGGGCTTCTGGAGCTGGTATCTGGTGGAGTGAGTGTGAGGGGGCTTCTGGAGCTGGTATCTGGAGTGAGTGTGAGGGGGCTTCTGGAGCTGGTATCTGGTGGAGTGAGTGTGAAGGGGCTTCTGGTGCTGGTATCTGGTGGAGTGAGTGTGAGAAGGCTTCTGGAGCTGAGGGGATGAGTATGAGGGGGCTTCTGGAGGTGGGGATCTGGTGGGGGGTGAGTGTGAGGGGGCTTTTGTGGATCTGGTGGGGTGAGTGTGAGGGGGCTTCTGGAGGTGGGGATCTGGTGGGGGGTGAGTGTGAGGGGCTTTTGTGGATCTGGTGGGGTGAGTGTGAGGGGGCTGTTGCATCTCAGATGGTGTCGACCTCTGTGCCTCACCTTTCTTCCTTCTCTCTCCTCAACCCTTGGGAAGATGGCTGCTGCCGCATCTTCATGCCGCTCTCTCCAGCTTCCCCGCAACGGCGACGGTGTTCACCATGTTTCTCCTGAGGGCCTCCTAAGGTGCGCGCATGCATGCCATCCACGTCATGGTGGGAACCTCGGGGGCGTCCTCTCCGAGGGATGTCACGCCATCCGGGTATTTAGCCTGCCCTTCGTTTGCTGACAAACTGAGTTAGCAAGGATTGGAAAGCCTCCGGTCTAAGCTGCCCTGCTGCTTCCTTGCTGCCGCAGGAAGCTCTCTCTGCCCTTCAGGGTATTTCTTCTCTAACCTGGGTACCCGCTCCTCCGGGGCCCTTATGCTTTCTTTCAGGTACCTATCTGGGATACCGGGTACTCGCTCCTCGAGGGCCTGCTCTCCCTACCTTGGTGCCTACAGTTCAAATACTTCTGCCTGCCAGGATTTTCATCAATACAGCTTTCTACTTCAGTGAGTAACTAACATTGTCAGTCTGTCTCATCTTCAGTTTCAGCGCTGGGAGTCTGCATCCGGGACTTCCTCGACTACCCTGTGCTGCCTACCATCTATCTGAACGTAGGACTGGTCTCCTCTCCTGAGGACCCCTGGAGTATTCTACTGGGTTACCTCACTGCTGCCACCTCCTGGGCAGTACCACCAAGCTGTATAATAAATACAAATTCTCTGTGTCTGTGTGTATAGAGTCTAGCCTAGTACTGTGGTTCCTCATGGGGCTCCTCCCCGGGGGAGTGGCCATTACCGCAGTACCCAAGAATCCACTCCAACACCTCAAAACCATAACAGGGGCTTCTGGGGCTGGTATCTGGTGGGGTGAGTGTGAGTGTGAGGAGGTTTCTGGAGCTGGAAATCTGGGGTATGAGTGTGAGGGGGCTTTTGAAGCTGGGAGATGAGTGTGAGGGGGCTTCTGGAGCTGGGAGCATGAGTATGAGGGGGCTTCTTGGGCTGGGATCTGGTGGAGTGAGTGAGGAGGCTTCTGGAGCTGGGATCTGGTGGGGTGATTGTGAGGAGGCCTCTGGAGCTGGGATCTGGTGGGATGAGTGTGAGGAGGCTTCTGTGGCTGGGATCTGGTGGAGTGAGTGTGAGGAGGCTTCTGGGGCTGGGATCTGGTGGAGTGAGTGAGGAGGCTTCTGGAGCTGGGATCTGGTGGGGTGAGTGTGAGGAGGCTTCTGGAGCTGGGATCTGGTGGGATGAGTGTGAGGAGGCTTCTGTGGCTGGGATCTGGTGGAGTGAGTGTGAGGAGGCTTCTGGGGCTGGGATCTGGTGGAGTGAGTGAGGAGGCTTCTGGAGCTGGGATGTGAGTGTGAGGAGGCCTCTGGAGCTGGGATCTGGTGGGATGAGTGTGAGGAGGCTTCTGTGGCTGGGATCTGGTGGAGTGAGTGTGAGGAGGCTTCTGGGGCTGGGATCTGGTGGAGTGAGTGAGGAGGCTTCTGGAGCTGGGATCTGGTGGTGTGAGTGTGAGTGTGAGGAGGCTTCTGGAGCTGGGATCTGGTGGGATGAGTGTGAGGAGGCTTCTGTGGCTGGGATCTGGTGGAGTGAGTGAGGAGGCTTCTGGGGCTGGGATCTGGTGGAGTGAGTGAGGAGGCTTCTGGGGCTGGGATCTGGTGGGGTGAGTGTGAGGAGGATTCTGGGGCTGGTATCTGGTGGAGTGAGTGTGAGGGGGCTTCTGGTGCTGGGATCTGGTGGGGTGAGTGAGGGGCTTCTGGTGCTGGGATCTGGTGGGGTGAGAGTGAGGGGACCTCGGGCTGGGATCTGGTTGAGTGAGTGTGAGGGGGCTTCTGGAGCTGGTATCTGGTGGAGTGAGTGTGAGGAGACTTCTGGAGCTGGTATCTGGTAAAGCGAGTGTGAGGGGGCCTCTGGTGCTGGTATCTGGTGGAGTGAGTGTGAAGGGGCTTCTGGAGCCGGTATCTGGTGGAGTGAGTGTGAAGGGGCTTCTGGAGCCGGTATCTGGTGGAGTGAGTGTGAAGGGGCTTCTGGAGCTGGTATCTGGTGGAGTGAGTGTGAGGAGACTTCTGGAGCTGGTATCTGGTAGAGTGAGTGTGAGGGGGCTTCTGGAGCTGTTATCTGGTGGAGTGAGTGTGAGGGGGCTTCTGGTGCTGGTATCTGGTGGAGTGAGTGAGGAGGCGCCTGGGACTGGGATCTGCTGGGGTGACTGTGAGTGTGAGGGGACCTCTGGAGCTGGGATCTGGTGGAGTGAGTGAGGGTGCTTCTGGAGCTGGTGTCTGGGGGCTGAGTGTGAGGAGGCTTCTGGAGCTGGGATCTGGTGGAGTGAATGAGGAGGCTTCTGTGGCTGGGATCTGGTGGGGTGAGTGTGAGGAGGATTCTGGGGCTGGGATCTGTTGGGGTGAGTGAGGGGTTTCTGGGGCTGGGATCTGGTGGGGTGAGTGTGAGGAGGCTTCTGAGGCTGGGACCTGGTGGGGTGAGTGTGAGTGGCTTCTGGGGCTGGTATTTGGTGGGGTGAGTGAGGAGGCTTCTGGGGCTGGGGATCTGGTGGGGTGAGTGTGAGGAGGCTTCTGGGGTTGGGATCTGGTGGGGTGAGTGAGGGGTTTCTGGGGCTGGGATCTGGTGGGGTGAGTGTGAGGAGGCTTCTGGGGTTGGGATCTGGTGGGGTGAGTGAGGGTTTCTGGGGCTGGGATCTGGTGGGGTGAGTGAGGGGCTTCTGGGGCTGGGATCTGGTTGGGTGAGTGTCAGGAGGCTTCTGGGGCTGGGATCTGGTGAGGTGCGTGTGAATGTGAGGGGCTTCTGGGTCTGATCTTGGTCTGACCCCCGCATGGCACTTCTTATGTTCTTAGAAATGGGAGTGGTATTTTCTCCACATGGAGGCTATACTGAGGTGGTAATTATTCTAACTGGGGGTTTTACAGGAAGTGAAGGAACATTTTCTCCTCCCAGGAGATTCATGCAAAGAAGTGTGATGGAGTGTTCTCTGCTCGACCTCTCTCACAACCAGTGGAGGAGTTTGGATGGAACTAAGTTAGCCCTGACGTGGTTGGGTGAGGATGTTCGAGAGTAATCGGATGTTTTTTATGGTAAGCAGGACTTTGAGGATGAGATGGTTCACAGTGAGTGGCAAACCTCAGGCCACGGAACGGGAGTTTCGGGTAGTTTGATGCAGGCTCTCCCACGAGCTCTGAAGGACTGAAGTGCCAGTGTAATATTAAAGGTTATCTGATAGGGCCTTACCACTATTTGTCAGCAGGTGGCAGCACCTTTTCTAAACGTCTCTTCCTGGCCTCAGACGTCCGGGGGCCCCTTGGGATATGTGGAAGCAGAGCAAGCTTGTCCGGCTCTGCGAGGATAACTGGAGACATGCGAGTGGTAGCTGCGAGGCTTAAGGAAAAGAAATAGAGAAGATAAAAGGGGAGGGGGGGGGTAGGGTGGTTCGTGAACCAATGGGATAGAGAAAATTCAAATGAAGGCAGGGGATTGGATAGGCTAAGAGTGAGGTTGCTGGGAATGAGTTTCCCGCTCAGTTGGGGAGGAACGGCTGAGGCAGCTGGTGAGGCTTTTCGGCAGTGGGGTAGGTTTTAATTTGTGACAGGAATTCTGAGTTTTAAAAAATTAAAAATACAAAATAATAATAGAGAAGAGGTTTACATACCCAATCGGTTTAATTTTCTTACTATTGCTTAGTAGTTAGGGTTTTTTTGTGGCAGGGTGGGCGTTACCAAAACAAAACAAAAAAATAAAATCTTTTTGGGAATCCCGTTCCATACTTTGGCTGTTGTTTTTTCCTGCCGCCATGCCTAAGAAGGGGAAGGAGCGCCCCCGCCTGGCTCCGGGCCCTTCGGCGACCGCCCCCCGGGCGGTCCCCTGCCAGGCGCCTGCGGCTACCGCCTCAGCCCCTCCTCCTCAGCCATCGCGTCGCCATGTGCCTGTTCCTATTACCCCTGCGGCGCCTCCCTCCCGCGCGGCGTCGGCAGTCTCCTCCCGGCCTCCCCCCCCTTCAGCCCCAGGGTCCTTTCTGCGTGAGTCCTGTTTCCGGGGCTACTGACTCCGGCGAGAGTGGGCCTGAGATCGCCGAGGTTTTCCCTGCGCCAGCCTCCCCTCCCTTGGCGCGCGGCGGCCCCCCCCCCCCCCCCCCCCCCTCCGACGTGGCCGATGTATCCCTCTATGCGTCCGCCCTCGAGTTTAGTTTTTTGTCCGAGGGTGGAGCTTCCCCCCCCTCGCGCTCCTACCCCCCCCCCCCCCCCCCCCCCGTTTTTTCTCCGGTGCGCGCTGCGAATTTAAATGTTGGGCACAGCTCTAACATGCCGGGGGTAAGGGCTGAGTTCAGTAGGGTGCCGGCTCGCGGCCGGTCCAAGCAGAGGGCTCGCGCCCCCGGCGGCAGAGGGGATAGGCGGCCCCGTGTGGTGACGGGTGAGAGGGTTTGTTCTGATATGCGGCACCTCCAGGCCCCTCATGGGGTCCGTGCACACCGGCCCTTAGCAGCTCACCGGGTAGGGGGTTCCAGGTCGGGTTTTAGTCAGACGCGGGCTCCCAGGGGGATTTCCGCGCCCACGAGGCCCAGGCTGCAGGTCACCCTGCGGCAATACGCCTCAGCTGAGGCCCCTTGGGGTGAGGATGATCTACCTGAGTCCGAGGGTGCAGCCGAGAGAGAGGGGCTGGGGAGTCAGGAGCTTCTTAGGCAGGAGGGCTTTAATGCAGGAGATTGGAAAGGTTTTGGGGGTTGGCCATTTCGGCAGGGCAGGGTACCTAGTGTGGCCGGCTCGGCCCTTACCCGTGGAGCCCTTGGGTCATGTACCTAGTTCTTCCATGCCAGTTTGGCGCAAGGGGCCGATGTGGAGTGGTGAGTCTGAAGATAAGAGGAAGAGGGCATTTGGGGATGAGAGAGGTAGGGAGGTCTTTTTTCTTGCAGATAGAGATGAGGAAGTCCGGCCAGGAACTTCGAGCCAAGAAGCTTGGAGAGAGAGGGATTTTGCAGGTGCCTCGACCGGCCACGAGGGCGGAAGCCTCGCTTCGGGCGGAAAGAAGCATGCAGTTAGTCCAGGGAGCTGTGTCGCTACGGGAACAGGTGAGAAAGGACAAGGAGGAGTGCTTAAGAAAAGTAAGGCAAAACGGAGAAGGAAGAGTTCTTCTTCTAGTTTGTCTTCTAGTGATTCAGATTCCTCGGAGGAGTCTTCTGAGTCAGGTCCCAAGTTTAGAGCAGTGCTGCAGGAGGGACCTTTGCACGGGGCGGGTCACGCTGCTAGTGCTACACTAGCTGAATTATGGGAGGGGGTGCCACAAAAGCTTCGTCGGAAGATACGTAAGAGACGGTATGTTAATATCTTTCAATTATTAGAAGGAAGGAGGGGAGTAAAAGGGAGCAAGAAGAAGGATAAAAAGAAACATCGCAAGTCAGGGAACATCAAAGTAGCTAAGAATATAGTCAATTGGGTAATGGGATTTTTGAGGCTTGCAAGTGTAGTAGGACATTATGATTCATCCCAGTATGGGGCGTTATTGTCTTATGCTGATAGCATTCTAGGCACGTTCCGGGACTATGAGGGTTGGGCTTGGCTCAACTACGATGAAAAGTTCCGGGACAAAATGGCAGGTAGTAAGGCAATGTCCTGGGCTTCGCAGGATATTAATTTGTGGTTAACACAAATGACAGGCAAAGGGTCTAGCGGGGTTCAGGGAACAAGTTTGGTTAACAGGGGTACTGGGTGGGGAGCGGGGGCAGAAGGTGGTGTAGGAGTGGGTCATTCCTTTCGGGCGGGAGGGCAAGGTATTCAAAGTAAGCAGGGAGGTAAGCCCAGAATGGGGGGGCAATGATACCTGCTGGAGATTTAACAAATCAACGTGCTTATTCCCAGATTGCAAGTTTAGGCACGTTTGTTCCATTTGCGGGGGAGTGCACTCCGCTGTCAAATGCGGACAAGGGGTTAGCAACACTCAGGGAAGGGGAGGAAAAGCTTAGAGACTGGATTAGATTGGCCCCCTCCCCAGTTTCCTTGCAAGCAATGGGTCCTTGGTTAAAGCGTTACCCTAATAAGGAAAGGGCTCAGTTTTTATTTTGATGGGTTTAAGGAAGGTTTTGTTATTCCTTATGTAGGACCGAAGGGAGCGAATAGAGGAAGGAATGCCCGGTCTGCCACTCATCACGCGGATATAGCTAGGGAAAAAATTGAGGCCGAAGTTCGATTGGGGAGGGTGGCGGGGCCATTTGTTTTACCACCTTATGCTAACATGCATTTGTCCCCAGTTGCAGTTATCCCAAAGAAGGAGCCGGGTAAGTTCCGCTTCATCATAAATTTATCATACCCAAAGGGCAGGTCGGTGAACGATTATATACCCAGGGAGTTCCGTTCGGTTCATTATGCTTCTTTTGACGAAGCGGTTAATTTAGTACAGGGGGCGGGGCGGGGGGCATTATTGGCCAAAGCGGACATTGAATCTGCTTTCCGGTTGTTGCCCATTCATCCGAGTTGTTTCCATCTGTTGGGATTTCGTTTTGATGGCAAGTATTATATAGACAAGTGCTTGCCGATGGGATGTGCCATCTCATGCACGTTTTTTGAAACTTTCAGCTCGTTCCTGCAATGGGCAGTCGAACAAAGTACAGGAGGGATGGGAATTTTGCATTATTTAGATGATTTTTTGTTTGTGGGCCCTGCTCAGTCGGATTTATGTCAGAGACAATTGGATGGTTTTCTGCAGGTGGCAGAGCGGTTTCGAGTCCCGGTGGCTGTGAATAAAACGGAAGGCCCTGTATCGCAATTAGTATTTTTGGGTATAGAGCTAGATTCAGTAACATTGGAAGCGCGTTTACCGGAAGAGAAGGTCATACGACTGAAGGAATTAGTGCAGAGGGTACGTAGAGTATCCAAAGTAACGTTAAGGCAGATGCAGTCTCTGATTGGTGCGCTGACTTTTGCTTGTAGAGTGATTCCTATGGGCAGAGCTTTTATTAGGAGGCTTTCAAGTGCAACGGCCGGTGTTCGTGCTAGGCATCATTTTATCCGAGTTGCTAGAAGAGTGAAGGAGGAGTTAGGAGTATGGGAGGCTTTTTTGGACTCGTTTAATGGTGTTTGTATCTTGCAGAAAGCTGAAGTATCCAATAAAGAGTTAGAGTTATATACTGATGCAGCCGGTGGATTAGGTTTTGGAATCTATTTTCAAGGACAGTGGTGTGCGGAACAGTGGCCAGAGGCATGGAAGGAGGAAGGGCTGACCAAGAACATTAATTTCTTAGGTGGCGTTGTTTTTATGGGGGCAGCAGTTAGCGAATAGAAGACTATTGTTTTGGTGTGACAACCTGGGGGTAGTTCAAGTTATTAACAGACAGTCGGCTAAATGTCCACGGGTGTCAGAGTTATTGAGGGAATTGGTTTTTCAGTGTTTAAAGCTGAATGTTTTCATTCGAGCTAGGCATGTGCCAGGTGAATTGAATATAATTGCAGATGCTCTCTCTCGTTTTAAGTGGCAGGAATTCAGAGAAGTGGCGCCGGGAGCAAATTTGGAGGGAGAGCGGTTTCCTCAGCATCTTTGGCAGTTGGGTCGGTCTCAGCGTGGACGTTGATTCAGAAATCGTTGGCTCCATCAACATGGTCTTCTTACATACGGGGATACAGGGTTGTGGCTCGTTATTTAGAAGGGGAGGGATGGAGGGGTGGTACAGCTGGGGAGGAGGAGATGGTTAGATTTATATTATGGGCAAAGCAGATGGGATATTCCTTGACGGCTGTTCGTTCGCACCTGACGGGATTTTCCTTCTTCCAAAAATTGAGAGGCTGGGGTAATCCGGCTATGAGTTTCGTAGTTAAACGAGTCTTGGGAGGATGGAGAAGGGAAAAAGGTGTATCTCCGGATCGGAGGCTTCCGATACGTTATGAGGATTTGGGTTGTTTGATGGGGGGTTTGCGGGCAGTTTATTGGTCTGTATATGAAACTACCTTGTTTAGGACGGTGTTCGTTTTAGCATTTTTTGGGGCAATACGGGTGCGCGAGCTAGTGGCTTCATCTAAATCAAATATGGAGGGTTCTGGTGTCAAGGCAAAAAACGTATGGGTGAGTGGTGGTGTCGTTACCATTTGCATTCATCGCTCCAAGGTCGATCAATACGGAAAAGGCCAATTAGTTACGTTAGTGCCTGCAGCGGATAATTTAGTATGCCCAGTTCGAACTGTGCAGCGTTTTTTGGCGGTGAGACCCAATGTTGGAGGTTTGTTCCTGGTTCACGAGGACGGGTCGCCATTGACAGTTTATCAATTTGTGCAGGTGTTACAAAAGGTCTTGAGGTTTTTGGGTTGGGATACGTGGCGTTATACGTCACATTCATTTCGAATTGGTGCCGCGACATCTGCAGCGGAGAGCGGTTTGTCTTGTGGTGCCATACAAACCATTGGGCGTTGGAAGTCCAACGCCTTCATGTCCTATGTGCGCCCAGGCCTTCCATAAGGGAGCAATGTCAGTTGAGCTACTGGAAAGGGGGGGGCGGCATGCGGGTCTGAGGTTCTAATTGTTATGTATTTTTTACAGATGGGAGAAGAGGTCAGGGGGAACAAGAATGTGTATGGGTCGTGGGCCATTCTTTTATACATTGGGCAGAGAGACGAGCAGAACGAAGGCCGTATGGACTACATCTAGAGCTGGATAAGCTGAATTTGAGCATAAAATGGCTGAGTCATCGTGGGATGAAATGGGACGGACTTTTACCTTTCCTGCAAGCTCGTGTTTTGGAACATGAAGTGCCTAAATGTTTGTTGATTCATCTGGGGGGTAATGATATCGGGGAGGGATCTTGCAAGGAGTTGATGGTTAAAATTAAGAAAGATTTGGGTACGTTGCTGAATGTAATGCCAGCTACTCGGGTGGGGTGGTCGAATGTCATAGTGCGGTTGAAATTTCTGGAGCTACCTTTGTGGTATAGGGGTGTTAAAAAGTTGAATAAGCAAGTGGGCAAGTGGTTGGTACAGCAAGGAGGATTTTGGGTACAGCATGAGTGGGCAAGCGAAGTCATACCTGGATATTTTCGATCGGATAAAATACATTTATCCGATGTGGGTATTGATCTGTTTAATAACGCCTTACAAGAAGGATTAGAGCAAGTGATTCTTCAGGATAAGGGCCGCAGTGGGGGGGAACAATAACAAGGAGATTATTATTGTTCTATGGCGGAAAAACCCGAGCCCAAATGATGGTGAAGTTATTGTATTGTTAACAGTTTGAAAAATGGGGGAATCTCCTGTAGCGCGGGGGGGCTGCTGCAGGAGATAGCCAATGAGCAAGAGGGGGGCCGATGCTCGGAGGCGAGGTCACGTGGAGCTCTACCACTGGAAGAGGTGGGGGGCGCCGGAAGATGACATGATGGGGGGGGGGGTGAATGCTGTATTTGTATTGTATTAACATTTTAAGGGCTCGGGTGTTTAATAATAAATTGCGGCCTTTATTTTACCAAAACAAAGACTGATGTGAATTTATGTTGGAATAGTCAAATACAGGAGAGGTGGTGGAGGGGGGGGGGGGGGGTACATGTGGAGGTTCATAAGTAGAGCGAGTCTTGCATCTCTCAGTTAGTCTCCTTCATCTGCCATTACCGTCTTTTGGGTGCTGTCATTAAAACTGTGAAATGTATTTGTCTTTTATGTATAAGTGAATGTGTTTGAAGAGGATAAAAAATTATTGTTTTTTTGTGATTTCTCAAAAGAAATGTTTTTGTGGGTGCCGGGGAGCCTGACCTCTGGGTTCACTGGAAACGGTTGCGTGTGTCGTGTTCTTATCCATTATAAACTGGGAATACTCGAGGGTCACCTAGCCTGGCATCTCGTCTTTGACAAGAAAACCCAGCAGTTGCTACATGAAGCGTAACATAAAACAAAGGCGTGTGCAGAGCGGTTCATCCATCCCGCCCTCATACTCTTCCAGTTTTCCAGCAGTCGTGATTTAGGGATGCTGTGGAACAATTCCTGCTGTGATGCTTAATAGCCTACAACTCAACAATCTTCCACAAACGTATCTGCTGCTCCTTTTTATGGTCAACAGCACACCTGCGTGCCCTCCGAAAACTCAATATATATCACTCCACAAATCAGAGGTCCTCAAGTCATTATCCAAGCTTAATTATTCATTTATTGACAAAATACTTTTTATAAATACATTCAGTTTGACTGTTCTTATGTTACCTACGCACACCCTTACCAAAACACTCTAAAATCACACTCATGCTTTACCCTTAAATACCTTCATTCATACCACACACGTCTCACTCATTCCCCACTCATTCTATACATAACATATATAAAGTGCTAGAAATTCCTTTGCATCCAATGCAATTACAATACTTCATACATCATTTTTTAAATACGTATTTGACACACTTTATCCCCGTATACCTTTAAACATATGATGTTAATTGCTCTTATACCACTGTAAATTGGTCTTGTCCTGCTATAAATTGATCTTGTCCAACGAGAGCCTCGTTTCGCCCTGGCACTTAGGGCTTCTTCAGGGACGTGGTTTCTTTTAAAATCTAGCAGACATTTTCATACTCAATGGGTCCATAACATAGTATTGTGTCACTTCATATATCTGTAAAACAATACATTTCATCATAACAACTCAATGCTTCATATTGTTTTTTATATAATCGAAACATATACATTATATGTCAAGCCACATAATACCACAATAAACAATTACAACCATTTAATCATACCATGAACTTTCACAATCTCTCTATTTCTCACTCTATTCGCATGTCAGCTTGACTGTGGTCCTAGGGGTCTCTCAAATGTAGAACTGCTGAAGTCTCTGGTATATTCATCCTCTGCTCCCTCTGCGCTCTGCTGAAGTCTCCTCTGGTATATTCATCCTCTGCTCTCTCTGTGCTCTGTTGAATTCTCCTCTCATATATTCATCCTCTGCTCTCTCTGTGCTCTGCTGAAGTCTCCTCTGGTATATTCATCCTCTGCTCTCTCTGCGCTCTGCTGAAGTCTCCTCTCATATATTCATCCTCTGCTCTCTGCTGAAGTCTCCTCTGGTATATTCATCCTCTGCTCTCTCTGTGCTCTGCTGAAGTCTCCTCTGGTATATTCATCCTCTGCTCTCTCTGCACTCTGCTGAAGTCTCCTCTGGTATATTCATCCTCTGTTCTCTCTGCAATCTGCTGGTCTCCTCTCATATATTCATCCTCTGTTCTCTCTGCACTCTGCTGATGTCTCCTCTCGTATGTTCATCCTCTGCTCTCTCTGCGCTCTGCTGAAGTCTCCTCTCATATATTCATCCTCTGCTCTCTCTGCACTCTGCTAAAGTCTCCTCTGGTATATTCATCCTCTGTTCTCTCTGCAATCTGCTGGTCTCCTCTCATATATTCATCCTCTGCTCTCTCTGCGCTCTGCTGAAGTCTCCTCTCATATATTCATCCTCTGCTCTCTCTTTGCTCTGCTGAAGTCTCATCTGGTATATTCATCCTCTGCTCTCTGCTGAAGTCTCCTCTCGTATATTCATCCTCTGCTCTCTGCACTCTGCTGAAGTCTCCTCTGGTATATTCATCCTCTGCTCTCTCTGCACTCTGCTGAAGTCTCCTCTGGTATATTCAT
The DNA here is from genome assembly GCF_901001135.1 of Rhinatrema bivittatum. Classification (NCBI taxonomy): domain Eukaryota; kingdom Metazoa; phylum Chordata; class Amphibia; order Gymnophiona; family Rhinatrematidae; genus Rhinatrema; species Rhinatrema bivittatum. The sequence goes on from NC_042615.1 coordinate 831,320,256, forward strand.
CCTCTGCTCTCTCTGCGCTCTGCTGAAGTCGCCTCTTGTATATTCATCCTCTGCTCTCTCTGTGCTCTGCTGAAGTCTCCTCTCATATATACATCTTCTGCTCTCTGCTGAAGTCTCCTCTGGTATATTCATCCTCTGCTCTCTTCTGAAGTCTCCTCTGGTATATTCATCCTCTGGTCTCTCTGCGCTCTGCTGAAGTCTTCTCTGGTATATTCATCCTCTGCTCTCTTTGCGCTCTGCTGAAGTCTTCTCTGGTATATTCATCCTCTGCGCTCTGCTGAAGTCTCCTCTGGTATATTCATCTTCTGCTCTCTCTGCACTTTGCTGAAGTCTCCTCTGGTATATTCATCCTCTGTTCTCTCTGCAATCTGCTGAAGTCTCCTCTCATATATTCATCCTCTGCTCTCTCTGCCATCTGCTGAAGTCTCCTCTCATATATACATCTTCTGCTCTCTCTGCACTCTGCTGAAGTCTCCTCTCGTATATTCATCCTCTGTTCTCTCTGCACTCTGCTGAAGTCTCCTCTCGTATATTCATCCTCTGCTCTCTCTGCCATCTGCTGAAGTCTCCTCTCATATATACATCTTCTGCTCTCTCTGCACTCTGCTGAATTCTCCTCTGGTATATTCATCCTCTGCTCTCTCTGTGCTCTGCTGAAGTCTCCTCTCATATATTCATCCTCTGTTCTCTCTGCACTCTGCTGATGTCTCCTATGTTCATCCGCTGTTCTCTCTGCCATCTGCTGAAGTCTCCTCTCATATATTCATCCCCTGTTCTCTCTGCACTCTGCTGATGTCTCCTCTCGTATGTTCATCCTCTGCTCTCTCTGCATAGTGCTGGAGCATCTCCTGGTATTTTCTTCCCCTGCATTCTCTGCATTGTGCTGGAGTCTCTCCTGTTATTTTCTTTCCCTGTGCTCTCTGCATTGTGCGTCAGTCTCCCCTGGTATTGATATCCCCTGCTCTCTCTATATTATGCAAAGTCCATTTCTGTATTTTTGGTCCCTGTGCTCTTTTCTCTCTGTTAAAGTCCTCTGCAGTATTTTTGGCCCCTGCATTCTCTGTTGCCTGGATAGAGAATTTCAGGGCTGGGTGGCGGGTGCTGCAGGTTTATAGGACAGGTGATATATCGGGCCTTTGTGGTTTTATTCTGTGTTTCTGGTCAAAAATATATGCAGAGCAATATGGATACAAATGATCGTGGTCTCATGCAAATCCTATGCTAATGATGGCAGCTATTGCCCCCCTGTGCAGACAGGCAGGCTGGCTGACTTCCTGTGTCCTTAGTGCTGGAGAGGTAACTCCTAGATGGCGGTGGAATAAACTTTCCAGGCTATTCAGGGAAGCTGGAGTTCTGGTGCCAGGACCTACAGCTGGGACTTTCTGTGCTGAGAACCTGTTGTAAGGGGATGGGACCGCGTGGAGTAGAAAATATACATTGGTTATTTACTTTTTCAAAAAATAAAAAGACTGTTACTAAGGAAAACAAAGCCGAGAAAATTCTTTTTCACTCAATGCACAATTAAGCTCTGGAATTCATTGCCAGAGGAAATGGTTAGGGAAGTTGGTGTAGCTGGGTTTAAAAAAAAAAGATTTAGACAAGTTCCTGAGGAAAAAAAAAGTCCATAAACTGCTATTACCCAGATAGACTTGGGGAAATCCACTACTAATCCCTCTGGATCCTGCCAGGTTCTTGCGATCTGGACAGGCCAAAGTTGGAAACAGGTTACCAGGCTTCCTGGACCTTCAGTCTGACCCACTACGGTGATTCTTAGGCTCCTGTAAATCTTGTTTTATGCAGGCTAAGCCTTTTCTTTGCGCAGATATTTGGTCTGTGCACATTTTTTACCACTGGAGTTAAGAAAGGCTCTCCTGGGGTGTGCTGAGAAACTGTTGGCCGAATTTCAATGCAGGGTTTTTCCATTCAGCTTATTACATCAGCACCTTGGGCTAAGCCAGATTCCTTGCTAGCCATGGGCTGCAAGCATCTTTCTGTCAGCAGAGTCTTCCTCAGTGCTCCCAAGCCGCCGCCTCTGACTGGGGCCAGCAGATCTCCTGCAAGGGCATGGGGTGCACAGCCCCTGGTCAGGTGTCCAGGCTAGCAGTGTGACCAGCAGCGCACCCTGCATTCGGCTTCCTGCAGAATTTGCACGGCTGTTCATTACTTACTGGAGGTTCACTGTGGAAGGGAAGGAATAGGGCGGAGGCTGAATTATAAAAGGATGAATATTGGGAAATCTCAGAGCCCGGAATTATAGTAAAATCTCTGGGAAGTTTGGATAACTCAGACCTTTCTGTAACGTGAGTAGGTGGGGACCTTAAGCCAATTATGGAACTATGAAACTGTGTATTAGAAAGGCTGGTGCATAAATTCTAATCCCCGGCTCTGCCCTGAGGCTCTGTGTGACTCTGGGTGAAACACATCATCTCCCTGTGCCTCAGTTCTAATCCCCGGTTCTGCCCTGAGGCTCTGTGTGACTCTGGGTGAATCACTTCATCTCCCTGTGCCTCAGTTCTAATCCCCGGCTCTGCTCTGTGACTCTGGGTGAATCACTTCATCTCCCTGTGCCTCAGTTCTAATCCCCGGCTCTGCCCTGAGGCTCTGTGTGACTCTGGGTGAATCACTTCATCTGCCTGTGCCTCAGTTCTAATCCTCGGCTCTGCTCTGAGGCTCTGTGTGACTCTGGGTGAATCACTTCATCTCCCTGTGCCTCAGTTCTAATCCCCGGCTCTGCTCTGAGGCTCTGTGTGACTCTGGGTGAATCATTTCATCTCCCTGTGCCTCATTTCTAATCCCCTGCTCTGCTCGGAGGCTCTGTGTGACTCTGGGTGAATCACTTCATCTCCCTGTGCCTCAGTTCTAATCTCCGGCTCTGCTCTGAGGTTCTGTGTGACTCTGAGCGAATCACTTCACTTCCCTGTGCCTCAGTTCTAATCCCCGGCTCTGCTCTGAGGCTCTGTGTGACTCTGGGTGAATCACTTCATCTCCCTGTGCCTCAGTTCTAATCCCCGGCTCTGCTCTGAGGCTCTGTGTGACTCTGGGCGAATCACTTCACCTCCCTGTGCCTCAGTTCTAATCCCCGGCTCTGCCCTGAGGCTCTGTGTGACTCTGGGTGAATCACTTCATCTGCCTGTGCCTCAGTTCTAATCCCCGGCTCTGCTCTGAGGCTCTGTGTGACTCCGGGTGAATCACTTCATCTCCCTGTGCCTCAGTTCTAATCCCCGGCTCTGCTCTGAGGCTCTGTGTGACTCTGGGCGAATCACTTCATCTCCCTGTGCCTCAGTTCTAATCCCCGGCTCTGCTCTGAGGCTCTGTGTGACTCCGGGTGAATCACTTCATCTCCCTGTGCCTCAGTTCTAATCCCCGGCTCTGCTCTGAGGCTCTGTGTGACTCCGGGTGAATCACTTCATCTCCCTGTGCCTCAGTTCTAATCCCCTGCTCTGCTCTGAGGCTCTGTGTGACTCCGGGTGAATCACTTCATCTCTCTGTGCCTCATTTCTAATCCCCGGCTCTGCTCTGAAACTCTGTGTGACTCTGGGTGAATCATTTCATCTCCCTGTGCCTCAGTTCTAATCCCCTGCTCTGCTCTGAGGCTCTGTGTGACTCCGGGTGAATTAGTTCATCTCCCTGTGCCTCAGTTCTAATCCCCGGCTCTGCTCTGAGGCTCTGTGTGACTCCGGGTGAATCACTTCATCTCCCTGTGCCTCAGTTCTAATCCCCTGCTCTGCTCTGAGGCTCTGTGTGACTCCGGGTGAATCACTTCATCTCCCTGTGCCTCAGTTCTAATCCCCTGCTCTGCTCTGAGGCTCTGTGTGACTCCGGGTGAATCACTTCATCTCCCTGTGCCTCAGTTCTAATCCCCGGCTCTGCTCTGAGGCTCTGTGTGACTCTGGGTGAATTACTTCATCTCCCTGTGCCTCAGATCTAATCCCCGGCTCTGCTCTGAGGCTCTGGGTGACTCTGGGTGAATTACTTCATCTCCCTGTGCCTCAGATCTAATCCCCGGCTCTGCTCTGAGGCTTTGTGTGACTCTGGGTGAATCACTTCATCCTGGAGTCATCCCCGAGCCCACCAGCCTAGCTACTCCCGGTCTCTTACATCCTGGAGGTCCCCTTCTCCCTCCAACTCCATCCTAGAAAGAAAAAAAAGAGGCAATTCCCGCCATACTGACTCCGGCTTTCTATCTCCCAACTAATGGAGACCCCACACCAGCAGCCATACCATCAGTCCCACTACCCGTCCAGGACCCTGCAGCCTCCGCCTGCCACCCAGCGGTCACCGCAGAAGCACAGGTTCAAACATTCAAACGTTTTGCATAACACTTCAATCAATGGAAATCCCCCACCCAAAATATCTTCTACTACTGGAAGGCAGGAATTTGGGGGTCTCCCCATCCACATTACGAGCCAGGCAGAATAAAGAAAGCCACTGCTGGCCCTGGGAGTGAGATACGGGGTCTTCCAGGTACTTGTGACCTGGACTGGCCACTGTCAGACAGTGGATGCTGGGCTCGATGGACCTTGCTGTGACCTGGACTGGCCACTGTCAGACACAGGATGCTGGGCTCGATGGGCCTTGCTGTGACCTGGACTGGCCACTGTCAAACACAGGATGCTGGGCTCGATAGGCCTTGCTGTGACCTGGACTGGCCACTGTCAGACACAGGGTGCTGGGCTCGATGGGCCTTGCTGTGACCTGGACTGGCCACTGTCAGACACAGGATGCTGGGCTCGATAGGCCTTGCTGTGACCTGGACTGGCCACTGTCAGACACAGGGTGCTGTGCTCGATGGACCTTGCTCTGACCCGGACTGACCATCTTAAAACCAGTCGGCTAGGATACAAATAGAGGAGGTCTTTAAACAGATTTTTTTTCTTTTCAGTCTCTTCAAAATGGCCAGAGGTGAAGGCAGATGAGCAGTCGCTGTGAACAGAACGCCCTGAAGCAGCAGGGTTAAGTTTCATCACCTGGCCATGTCGGCGGTGTTTGTGCATGAAGAGCCTTGAAAAGATAAGTATTGGTGTCAAGTGTCATGGGATTGTATAAAACAGAGCAGCACTGTGTTTGAAGAAAAGAACAAATCACATGAGTGAGAGTCGGTATTTATTTTCCAAAACATCACCTAAAAAAAATACACCAACAAATGACCTCACGCAGACATAACGCTGAAACCCACTCATCCATTAATAAGAACATCCCATCACCACTAAAAGTGAAACATTAATCATATACAATAAGGCTCGCACCAGTAATTCAACACAGAAATCATAACGTAACAAAAGATAATCCTCCAGGTGGTGTGTCCACTCTTTCCCTGTCCTTCTGCAATAATGAATTAGTCAGTTAGCTGTGGCATATCGTGGTTTCCATCCATTCAAAGCTTGAATGCCCCATCGATTCCAGGAAATAACACCCTTATCCCGGCTTCATCGGGGGAATAGCAATTTCTACGATAATTCCACCCATATCTTGCTACCCTACTCGAAGGAAACCACACATTTCTATAAACCTAGCGGGATCCTTAACTAAAATAAGAACTGTGTGCAATGAACTGGTGGTAGGCGTTGAGGATTATTGGATGAAAGAGAAACGTTTTCTGCCAGAGGAAGGTTAAGTGCGCGCTGTTTAGCGTGTGACCGCTGAAGCTCGATGGGACAGCACAAAAGCAAATTATTTAGCTGTGGTAACATTGATAAAAGGGGTTTGTTTTTTTTTCCTGGGACTGCAGCTTGAGAAGTGGCTAATTGCACAGCGAGAAATTGCAAGTTAGATTTTCTGGAGCTGCGCTGGCTGAGGTTTCCCCTTTTCCCATTCCTTGGCGTGGAAGATGCTGCAAGAGATGGCCTCTTCGAAAGCTTTTTGATGTAATTGAAGAAAGGGTTTGAAATGTGGAACACTGATTGAATAATAAGAATTAAATAAAAATGTTAAAAAAAAAGAGTCTTTCATTGAGACTGTGGTTCACCTCTAGGTCAGCTTAGCCGTGTGATTCTGGAGCGCATGTCTTACATCTTCCTCCGTGAAGAACGAAGCAAAGAATTCATTTAAGTTTCTCTGCTGTGGCTTTGTCATCCCTAAGTGCCCCTTTTACCCCTTGATCATCTAATGGTCCAACTGACTCCCTCGCAGGCTTTTTACCTCGAATGTAACCGAAAAGCCTCAATCAAATCTCCACCCAACCATCTCTTCTCCAGGCTGAAAAGTCCTAACCTCTTCAGCCTTTCCTCATAGGGGAGCTGTTCCATTCCCCTTTATCATTTTGGTCGCCCTTCTCTGTACCTTTTCTAATCCTGCTCTATCTTTCTTGAGATGCGGTGACCAGAACTGCACGAAATAATCAGGATGAGATCGCACCATGCAGTGATACAGAGGCGTTAGGATATTCTGTGTTTTATTCTCCATGGAATCCCGGTCACTGTTGATACCACCTCAGTACCATCCAAAAGAGCCCAAAGCAGAGTGTCCGTCTCTCGCCCCTTGCGGAAACCAGATCGAAATGCAAGCAGAGAGACAGGGCAGTAATGGGTAATAATTGCAGAATTCAATTCTTTTGTTTTTTTAGGATTGGCTTAATCGCAGCTTCATTTAGACCCAGAGTTCATCCTGCCGGTGGTAGAGTGGTACTGCTGGCTCCCTTTATTGCCTTAGCAGTTCTTTGGTCTCTTGCCTTTCAACCGCTGCTGACGTGGGATACATTTTCTGTCCTCCCCCTCCCCTCCCCTTCTGAGTCCCTTCCTGTCCTTATCTTATTAGCCACCTTTCTGAATCCCATTTTTTAATCTCCTGGCCTTTGTTTGCCATCTTTACAATGGCGTCTTTCGGTTTTGTCTGCTGCTGCCACTAGGGTGGCACTGGGGTAGGTCGATGGCACCGGAGTCGGGTTGCACGTAACGGGGGCTCCAGACGTTGCCCCCTTCCCGACCACCGGGAGATCCCACCCAGCCAGTAGCACTCCCAGAGGCTGGGAGGGGAAGCAGGGAATAAGAAAAGATTGTCTGTGGCGAAAATAACACAAACGTTATCGAATACAAATTATTAAGTACGAATTTAACCGACTGGCAATGTTGCTAAACCCATATTCCGCATTTATTGGTTTAATAGAAATAAGTGTGATACACTTTAAGCTAGAACAGTTTTATAAATTCAGTCACTCTAGTTACTCGTGAATTAGCAATTCCTTCTAGGTCTCTCTCTGTTATAAAGAAGCGAGTGCATTATTCAGGTAAGTAGCAGCATCTTCCAAGCACGCTCTTTACCTTCTACCTTACTTAACTCCCGCGTATTCTCTGAAACTGATGCTTTCTGTTGCTGTCTATTTTCCAGCGACTTTGGTAGCTCTGTTTCTGTACTTCTTGCATAATTTTGTTTAACTTGTTTTGTACTTCACAGTCACTGTGACGAGTGTCTGGCCAGCCCTCGGCTGTTGTGCGGGTGCAGGGTTAGCTGCACGGTGCTGGAGTGCGTTGCCCCCCCGATGCACCAACAGGTTGCTTGGCGGCAGACTCGAGAACGAGCCACTCCTGGCTTGGGTCCTCTGCTTCCCGTCTCCCTGGTTCTTTCCAGGAACCGCAGGAACAACCAGAAATGAAAAAAAAAGAGAATCGACTTCTCTCTCGCCGTACCTCTTCCGAAATACCTTACAGCGTGACCCTGACAGGTAGGCACGCTGCAGGAACCTGACACGGAATAAAAGAATAAGCAATTGTCCTTCTCTACGATTATTTGCCTTTTCTCCTCTCGTGGGACTGGAAGATATCCTTTTTACAGTCCCTCGGTCAGTCGTGCAACAAGGTCCCACTCCTTTGTACAGAAAGGAGGTTGTTGTGAATTTGGAAATCTCCTTTAGAATTCTGGCTCTCTGCCAGGCTCGGTCAAGGTAATTATCCCCAGCTTAACATCCTCTGCTGTTCACCAGTCAGTACCACTGTCTCAATACGATGTCTCTCTGGTTGCATTCACAGAAGGAAACCTGCGGTAGAGTCACTTTTCCAGATGATTCGGTTCAGCTTTCCCCCCTGTGCTGTGATGGGCTCTGCCTCCCCTATGAGACTTAATTCTCCACTTCTCCTTGAAATCTCGTCATTAAAATAATTTTCCAGTCTCGCTGTAAATTATAAATCACACCTGACTAGACCAGGTAAATTCTGCCTCCTTTTTCGGTTAATTAACTTTAACTTTGCCTTCACTTCTTCCTTACCTCGGTTCTGGGTTCTTCTTGTTTTTAAAAGTCTCAGTCACACTTTTGCCCGCTTGTGCTTTAACAAAGATGTATTCTTCTGGCTCTCCCTGCCTCAGCCAGGCAGGGTTTTCACATCTCACTCTGTTTCCAAGGCAGAGCTCCGGCCTCTTCTCACAGGACCATCTCTCCACCCGGCGGATCACCGCCTTAGGAGTTGTCCCACTGAAAAATAAAATAGTTCCTCACATGGTCCTTAATATACCCTGAAATATGTCTTACTGGACTCCATTACAAACTCCCTAAGATGGCAGGAATCTGACAATGAATATAAGTCAGTTAGAAGTTTCTTAAAGATAGTTTTAAACGTTCAGGGAACACAAGTCCCATTACAGCCCTTAGAGTCCTTCCTTCGGCCTGCAGAATGAGGCTTTCTCTCAGCAGGAAAGGCTGATGTTGGGATGCAATGCAACCTGGCCTATCCCTGGCCTGTCCCAGGAGGCCCATTGACACCTGCAAACCTTGTGCTGCTGGTTTCAGCTTGCATGGGCTGAGATCACCTCTGAAACTTGAATAAACCTCATTCTGAAATAAGCATTATACAAGGGGATTCTTCGGTGCTTCCTCTCATTGAGCTTGGCATTGTTTTAAATACTTTTAATCTGACTTTCTCAGAGCGATTTACATTACGAAAGCCCTGTGCTGACCTCACTTCCCTGTCTCTCTCCCCTGCCAGACCCCGGTGATTCAAAAGGGACATTAGCAGCACAGGTACAGCAGGTTTCAGAAACTCTCTTGCCCTTTTTCCTTTCAGCCCTGTTTTTATTTTATTTATTTATTTATTTTAATCCAGTGGTAGGAGTTATTTCCCCTGCTCCTGGCTTCTACTTTCTGACCGCCTTTATCATGCTGATTTTCAGACCCAAAGGAGGTGATCAGCAGCAAGGGAGGGCTGACAGTAACCCAGGCACCAAACTCGGCCTGTCTGCTCCCCACTGCTTCCTTTCTTCCTCTGAGCAGGAAGAGAGCTGGCGAGCTGTTCCCATTCTTGCCCCTGGATTTTCCTTCCTTGCTTTTGTGTCTGCGTGTCAATGCACACCAAAACATGCAAAGGAAGCTTGCTCGTGTCCTCCCTGTCTATCCTTGTTCTGTGCCAGAGTAGTGTGTGTGTGTGTGTGTGTGTGTGGATGTGAACGCACACCCAGGCATGCAAGGGAAAGGCAGTGTGTGTGTGTGTGTGGATGTGAACGCACACCCAGGCATGCAAGGGAAAGGCAGTGTGTGTGTGTGTGTGTGTGTGTGTGTATGGATGTGAACGAACACCCAGGCATGCAAGGGAAAAGCAGTGTGTGTGTGTGTGTATGTGAACGCACACCCAGGCATGCAAGGGAAAGGCAGTGTGTGTGTGTATGTGTGTGTGTGTGTGTGTGTGTATGGATGGATGTGAACGCACACCCAGGCATACAAGGGAAAGGCAGTGTGTGTGTGTGTGTGGATGTGAACGCACACCCAGGCATGCAAGGGAAAGGCAGTGTGTGTGTGTGTGTGTATGGATGGATGTGAATGCACACCCAGGCATGCAAGGGAAAGGCAGTGTGTGTGTGTGTGTGTGCATGTGAACGCACACCCAGGCATGCAAGGGAAAGGCAGTGTGTGTGTGTGTGTGTGTGTGTGTGTGTGGATGTGAACGCACACCCAGGCATGCAAGGGAAAGGCAGTGTGTGTGTGTGTGTGTGTGTATGTGAATGCACACCCAGGCATGCAAGGGAAAGGCAGTGTGTGTGTGTGTGTGAGTGTGTGTGTGTGTGTGGATGTGAACGCACACCCAGGCATGCAAGGGAAAGGCAGTGTGTGTGTGTGAGTGTGTGTGTGTGTGTGTGGATGTGAACGCACACCCAGGCATGCAAGGGAAAGGCAGTGTGTGTGTGTGAGTGTGTGTGTGTGTGTGTGGATGTGAACGCACACCCAGGCATGCAAGGGAAAGGCAGTATGTGTGTGTGTGTGTGTGAATGGATGTGAATGCACACCCAGGCATGCAAGGGAAAGGCAGTGTGTGTGTGTGTGAGTGTGCATGTGTGTGGATGTGAATGCACACCCAGGCATGCAAGGGAAAGGCAGTGTGTGTGAGTGTGTGTGTGTGTGTGTGGTTGTGAATGCTCACCCAGGCATGCAAGGGAAAGGCAGTGTGTGTGTGTGTGTGTGTGTGTGTGTGTGTGAGTGTGTTTACCTTGTACTGTTCTGAGATGGAGTGCCTTTCTCTAATATGTACAGATGGACATATCTTTATAGAAAAAGCTCAGAAATGAAAGCTGAGGGGCAGTTTCTTATGGTCTGTGCATCCTAGATAAACAATAAGATGGGACACTGTTTATCTTTCTGTCTCCAGAGTTTGCAAAGCTGAACATTTGCATGTCTATCTTTTGAGGAGACAAATGTCTGCCCTGATCTGGAAGGCATAGGGAGTGGCAGGAAATGTTCAGCCTCCACCACAGCGAGGCGGCAGAGAGATGGGGGTTACTCATCTGACTCCCACGAGATCCCAGGTGTGCCCCCACTGGTGAGAATCTGTGACTGCAGCTTGAAAGCACATGTACAGGCTTGGCCAGTGAGAGAGGATGGATAGAGGTGCTGCCTCGTGCTTAGACTAGAGGATGACCCAGGACTCAGGGGCTGCCTACTTAGCTTTGAGAATGACTAGCCCTGTGCAGTGAAAGCCCCTTCCTCATATGTCCCTGGACACGTTTGCACAGCATTCTCCATCCTTAGTTGGGTAAGAGGGACAGTGCCATTCACACCATGATTGTACCCTCTCTAGTCTTGTTTCTTTTCTAGAAACTGTAAATTCCTGGCTCTGGGCCACCTTTTCTGGACTGACACCACCCTGAGCTTCTTTGAAATCTGTGACACATTGGAGTGCCCTACTCCAAATTCATCCTGCGGCGGTCAGGCTCGAGAGCCCGAACTCATCCTCTTCCGCATCCAAAGACTCCCAGCACCATCCGGCGTCCTCCAGTCAACTCTAGTAGGAGGCAACGATCTGGAAGCCACCTCAGCTACCGGCGTTGCACAGACATGGAAAAGCATCTCCAGCACTGGGCACATCCCTGCCATGCCGGCACAGACGGAAAATGCCTCATCCAGAGCCGGCTTCCCCGCTGCTCCTACTATGCCGGCGGGGAGGGCATCCTGCCCAGCGCACGCCTCCACCTGCACCCGGATTCCTGCCGTCTTCCGCAGCAACGCTAACCAAGGCGTCCCCAAGCTCCCAGGGTAAATCTTTAATAACTTCTAGTCTAGTAATGGAACAGGATTTTCTTGCACAGAAATTGCTTGCATCAGCCCTGGTTTGAGGTTTTTGAGCAGTGGCACCATTGGGTAAGGTTTCAAATTGTGTCTCTCTCTCCGTTCAGCGCCCTCTCACGGTCTTCAGGCCCCCCAAAGAGAGCTGGGGATGAGGCCAGGATGCAGCCTGAAGACTCCATTCGCTGCTCCCTTGCATAAACCTGTGTGTGCACCACATGCATGCCCTTAAAATGTGCTCCCCTTGCCCTCTGCATTGCCCATGTTCCTCAACTTGTTCGGGCTGAGTATTCCACCACCCATCAACCTCCTCTTTTCCCCTCTGAGATTGCAGTCCGCTTTCTCCGTTGCTTTCCTATGGCTTCCATTCCTATATTCTTGGGCCTTGGCTCTGAAGCGTTCCAAACTACGAGATCCTCGGCCCGCCAGTGTGTTAATGGGGAAGAGGCTAGGAACCTTGATCCTGCAGCTTGGTGACCAAGTGGAAGCATTTATATAGGAAGACCAGGGTGGGAGAGCAGGGGTCAGAAGTGGCAACTAAAGGTGACTGCCGTGGGCAGAACAAGGGGGGTCAGCCTACGCAATGAGAAAGAAGCTTTAGCGGACTGCAGTGAACAGAAGGTACCTGAGCCTCTGCAAGTTTCTGGCATAAATTGAGCCAGAAAAAAATTCTCGCTGAACACTTTCCTGTGAAATCGTCCCACATCCCCCACTGGGAACATGGTTGAAGTGCCAGAAGCTTTCTGCCTAAGGGTCATTCACCAGAAGTAAATAATTAGCCAACGGAGGTAGATACACGGTGAATAATGCTAGAAGTTAAGCTCATAATATTAAAAACCCCAAACTCTTTCACCTCATGAGACCAACAAGGACACCTGTGACAGAGGCATCATACCCTACACAACCTCAGATCAACGAGGACACCTGTGACAGAGCCATCATACCCTACACAACCTCAGATCAACAAGGACACCTGTGACAGAGCCATCATACCCTACATAACCTCAGATCAACGAGGACACCTGTGACAGAGCCATCATACCCTACACTACCTCAGATCAACGAGGACACCTGTGACAGAGGCATCATACCCTACATAACCTCAGATCAACAAGGACACCTGTGACAGAGCCATCATACCCTACACAACCTCAGATCAATGAGGACACCTGTGACAGAGCCATCATACCCTACACAACCTCAGATCAACGAGGACACCTGTGACAGAGCCATCATACCCTACACAACCTCAGATCAACAAGGACACCTGTGACAGAGGCATCATACCCTACATAACCTCAGATCAATGAGGACACCTATGACAGAGCCATCATACCCTACACAACCTCAGATCAACAAGGACACCTGTGGCAGAGCCATCATACCCTACACAACCTCAGATCAACAAGGACACCTGTGACAGAGCCATCATACCCTACACGACCTCAGATCAACGAGGATACCTGTGACAGAGCCATCATGCCTTACACAACCTCAGATCAACGAGGACACCTGTGACAGAGCCATCATACCCTACACAACCTCAGATCAACGAGGACACCTGTGACAGAGCCATCATACCCTACACAACCTCAGATCAACGAGGACGCCTGTGACAGAGCCATCATACCCTACACATCCTCAGATCAACAAGAACACCTGTGACAGAGCCATCATACCCTACACAACCTCAGATCAACAAGGACGCCTGTGACAGAGCCATCATACCCTACACAACCTCAGATCAACAAGGACGCCTGTGACAGAGCCATCATACCCTACACAACCTCAGATCAACAAGGATGCCTGTGACACAGCCATCATACCCTACACGACTTCAGATCCTCAAGGACACCTGTGACAGAGCCATCATACCCAACACAACCTCAGATCAACAAGGAGACCTGTGACAGAGCCATCATACCCTACATAACCTCAGATCAGCGAGGACACCCGTGACAGAGCCATCATACCCTACACACAACCTCAGATCAACAAGGACACCTGTGACAGAGCCATCATACCCTACACAACCTCAGATCAATGAGCACACCTGTGACAGAGCCATCATACCCTATACAACCTCAGATCAACAAGGACACCTGTGACAGAGCCACCAAACTCCACACCTTCTCAGACCAACAAGGACACCTGTTACAGACACCAAACTCCACACCTCCTCAGCCCAACAAGGACACCTGTGACAGAGCCATAAAGCCCCACACCTCCTCAGGCCAGCAGTGGCACCTGTGACAGATAAAAAAAATCCAATAGCTACTGATACCAATAAGGTCACCTGTGACAAACGCACCAAACCCTACACCACCTCAGACCAGCAAGGACACTTGTGACAGAGCCACAAAACCCCACACATCCTGAGACCAAGAGGGACAACTGTGAAAGATGAAAAAAATCCAATAGCTACTGATACCAATAAGATCACCTGTGACAAAGCCAGTAAAACCCACACCTCAGACCAAAAAGGACACCTGTGACAGATGCACCAAACCCTATCCTTACTGACACCAACAAGGACACCTGTGACAGAGCCATAAAGCCCCACATCTCCTCAGACCAACAAGGATACCTGTGACAGAGCAACCAAATCTCACACGTCAACAGACCAAAAAGATCACCTGTGACAATCACCAAACCCCACAACTCCTGAGACCAACATGGACACCTGTGACAGAGCCATGAAACCCCACACCTCCTTAGACCAACAAGGATACCTGTGACAGAGCAACCAAATCTCACACGTCAACAGACCAACAAGATCACCTGTGACAATCACCAAACCCCACAACTCCTGAGACCAACATGGACACCTGTGACAGAGCCATAAAGCCCCACATCTCCTCAGACCAACAAGGATACCTGTGACAGAGCAACCAAATCTCACACGTCATCAGACCAACAAGATCACCTGTGACAATCACCAAACCCCACAACTCCTGAGACCAACATGGACACCTGTGACAGAGCCATGAAACCCCACACCTCCTTAGACCAGCAAGGACACCTCTGACAGATGCACTAAACCCTACACTTACTGACACCAACAAGGACCAGTGACAGATCCACCAAACCTCACACCTTCTCAGACCAACAAGGACACCTGTGACAATCACCAAACCCCACAACTCCTGAGACCAACATGGACACCTGTGACAGATCCACCAAACCTCACACCTTCTCAGACCAACATGGACACCTGTGACAGATGCACCAAACCCTATCCCTACTGACACCAACAAGGACACCTGTGACAGATGCACCAAACCCTGTCCCTACTGACACCAACAAGGACACCTGTGACAGATGCACCAAACCCTGTCCCTACAGACACCAACAAGGACACCTGTGACAGATGCACCAAACCCTGTCCCTACAGACACCAACAAGGACACCTGTGACAGATGCACCAAACCCTATCCCTACTGACACCAACAAGGACACCTGTGACAGATGCACCAAACCCTATACCTACAGACACCAACAAGGACACCTGTGACAGAGCCATCAAACCTCACACCTCCTTAGTACAACAAGGACACCTGTGACAGATGCACCAAACCCTATCCCTACTGACACCAACAAGGACACCTGTGACAGATGCACCAAACCCTGTCCCTACAGACACCAACAAGGACACCTGTGACAGATGCACCAAACCCTATACCTACAGACACCAACAAGGACACCTGTGACAGATGCACCAAACCCTATACCTACAGACACCAACAAGGACACCTGTGACAGATGCACCAAACCCTATACCTACAGACACGAACAAGGACAACTGTGACAGAACCATTAAGCCCCACACCTCCTCAGACCAACAAGGATATCTGTGACAGCCACCAAACCCCCACAACTCCTGAGACAAACATAGACACCTGTGACAGAGCAATGAAACCCTACACCTCCTGATACCTGTGACAGCCACTAATCTCTGCACCTCCTCAGACCAACGTGGACACCTGTGACACAGCCACCACACCCCACACCTGCTCAGACCAATAGGGACACCTGTGACAGAGCCATCAAACCCCACACCTCCTGACACCAACAAGGCCACCTGTCTAGGTCTTCTGGTGGTCTACCTTGTTCCTGCCTTTGTGTCTTACCTTACCTTGTTCATACCACTCCAGCCTGCGTAATTCCCTACTGAATCCTCTCCATGCATTCTGCCCAGAAGTCTTTCTGGCCACTAAAACCTGTGGGATCAACCCAAGGGGGAGATGGTTGGCAAGACAAAAAAATTACCCTGCTATGCTGTGGAGCCGTGTACTGCTACTGGAGTAATACTTTGCGCCACCCTGCTCAACCATAATATATACTTCCCAAGACTGAGAAATTCACCTGTGGCTGACCCTCCAACCTCACACCTCCTGAGAACTTCACCTGTGACTGACCCCCCAACCCCACACCTCCTGAGAACTTCACCTGTGACTGACCCTCCAACCTCACACCTCCTGAGAACTTCACCTGTGACTGACCCCCCAACCCCACACCTCCTGAGAACTTCACCTGTGACTGACCCCCCAACCCCACACCTCCTGAGACTGAGAACTTCACCTGTGACTGACCCCCCAACCCCACACCTCCTGAGAACTTCACCTGTGACTGACCCCCCAACCCCACACCTCCTGAGACTGAGAACTTCACCTGTGACTGACCCCCCAACCCCACACCTCCTGAGACTGAGAAATTCACCAGTGACGAACCCACCAAATCCCACATTTCCTGAGACTGAAAATCTTACCATTGGGTAAACCACCAAACCTCACATCTCAAGAGAATGAGAACATCACATGTGACTAACCTAGCAAACCTCACACCTTCTGAACCTGAGAATATCACCTGTGGCTGACCCTCCAACCCCATACCTCCTGAGAACTTCACCTGTGACTGACCCCCCAATCCCACACCTCCTGAGACTGAGAAATTCACCTGTGACTGACCCCCCAACCACACACCTCCTGAGAACGTCACCTGTGACTGACCCCCGAACCCCACACCTTCTGAGAACTTCACCCTGTGACTGACCCCCCAACCCCACACCTCCTGAGAACTTCACCTGTGACTGACCCCCCCAATCCCACACCTCCTGAGACTGAGAAATTCACCTGTGACTGACCCCCCAACCACACACCTCCTGAGAACGTCACCTGTGACTGACCCCCCAACCCCACACCTCCTGAGGAACTTCACCTGTGACTGACCCCCCAATCCCACACCTCCTGAAACTGAGAAATTCATCTGTGACTGACCCCCCAACCACACACCTCCTGAGAACGTCACCTGTGACTGACCCCCGAACCCCACACCTTCTGAGAACTTCACCTGTGACTGACCCCCCAACCCCACACCTCCTGAGGAACTTCACCTGTGACTGACCCCCCCAATCCCACACCTCCTGAAACTGAGAAATTCATCTGTGACTGACCCCCCAACCACACACCTCCTGAGAACGTCACCTGTGACTGACCCCCGAACCCCACACCTTCTGAGAACTTCACCTGTGACTGAACCCATCCCAACCCCACACCTCCTGAGATAGTCACCTGTGACTGAACCCATCCCAACCCCACACCTTCTGAGACTGAGAAATTCATCTGTGACTAGCCCACTAAATCCCACATCCCTGAGAATGAAAACTTTACCAGTGAGTAATCCACCAAACCCCACATCCTAAGAGACTGAGAACATCACCTGTGACTGACCCAGCAAAATCCATATCTCCTGAGTATGACAACTTCACCTGTGACTAACCCACTAACCCCACACCTCCTGAGAACTTCACCTGTGACTGATCCACCAACCCCACACCTTCTGAGACTGAGAAATTCATCTGTGACTAGCCCACTAACCCCACACCTCCTGAGAACTTCACCTGTGACTGACCCCCCAACCCCACACCTCCTGAGAACTTCACCTGTGACTGACCCCCCAACCCCACACCTCCTGAGAACTTCACCTGTGACTGACCCCCCAACCCCACACCTCCTGAGACTGAGAAATTCACCAGTGACTAACCCACCAAATCCCACATTTCCTGAGACTGAAAACCTTACCATTGGGTAAACCACCAAACCTCACATCTCAAGAGAATGAGAACATCACATGTGACTAACCTAGCAAACCTCACACCTTCTGAACCTGAGAATATCACCTGTGGCTGACCCTCCAACCCCATACCTCCTGAGAACTTCACCTGTGACTGACCCCCCCAATCCCACACCTCCTGAGACTGACAAATTCACCTGTGACTGACCCCCCAACCACACACCTCCTGAGAACGTCATCTGTGACTGACCCCCGAACCCCACACCTTCTGAGAACTTCACCTGTGACTGACCCCCGAACCCCACACCTCCTGAGAAATTCACCTGTGACTGACCCCCCAACCACACACCTCCTGAGAACGTCACCTGTGACTGACCCCCGAACCCCACACCTTCTGAGAACTTCACCTGTGACTGACCCCCCAACCCCACACCTCCTGAGAACTTCACCTGTGACTGACCCCCCAATCCCACACCTCCTGAGACTGAGAAATTCACCTGTGACTGACCCCCTCAACCCCACACCTCCTGAGAACTTCACCTGTGACTGACCCCCCAACCCCACACCTCCTGAGAACTTCACCTGTGACTGACCCCCCCCAACCCCACACCTCCTGAGAACTTCACCTGTGACTGACCCCCCCCAACCCCACACCTCCTGAGAACTTCACCTGTGACTGACCCCCCAACCCCACACCTCCTGAGACTGAGAAATTCACCAGTGACGAACCCACCAAATCCCACATTTCCTGAGACTGAAAACCTTACCATTGGGTAAACCACCAAACCTCACATCTCAAGAGAATGAGAACATCACATGTGACTAACCTAGCAAACCTCACACCTTCTGAACCTGAGAATATCACCTGTGGCTGACCCTCCAACCCCATACCTCCTGAGAACTTCACCTGTGACTGACCCCCCAATCCCACACCTCCTGAGACTGAGAAATTCACCTGTGACTGATCCCCCAACCACACACCTCCTGAGAACGTCACCTGTGACTGACCCCCGAACCCCACACCTTCTGAGAACTTCACCTGTGACTGACCCCCCAACCCCACACCTCCTGAGACTGAGAAATTCACCTGTGACTGACCCCCCAACCACACACCTCCTGAGACTGAGAAATTCACCTGTGACTGACCCCCCAACCACACACCTCCTGAGAACATCACCTGTGACTGACCCCCAAACCCCACACCTTCTGAGAACTTCACCTGTGACTGACCCCCCAACCCCACACCTTCTGAGAACTTCACCTGTGACTGACCCCCCAATCCCACACCTCCTGAGACTGAGAAATTCATCTGTGACTGACCCCCCAACCACACACCTCCTGAGAACGTCACCTGTGACTGACCCCCGAACCCCACACCTCCTGAGATAGTCACCTGTGACTGAACCCATCCCAACCCCACACCTTCTGAGTGAGAAATTCATCTGTGACTGACCCCCCAACCACACACCTCCTGAGAACGTCACTTGTGACTGACCCCCGAACCCCACACCTCCTGAGAACTTCACCTGTGACTGAACCCATCCCAACCCCACACCTCCTGAGATAGTCACCTGTGACTGAACCCATCCCAACCCCACACCTTCTGAGTGAGAAATTCATCTGTGACTGACCCCCCAACCACACACCTCCTGAGAACGTCACCTGTGACTGACCCCCGAACCCCACACCTCCTGAGAACTTCACCTGTGACTGAACCCATCCCAACCCCACACCTCCTGAGATAGTCACCTGTGACTGAACCCATCCCCACACCTTCTGAGACTGAAAAATTCATCTGTGACTAGCCCACTAAATCCCACATCCAGGAGAATGAAAACTTTACCAGTGAGTAATCCACCAAACCTCACATCCCAAGAGACTGAGAACAACACCTGTAACTGATCTAGCAAAATCCATATCTCCTGAGTATGACAACTTCACCTGTGACTAACCCACTAACCCCACACCTCCTGAGAACTTCACCTGTGACTGATCCACCAACCCCACACCTTCTGAGACTGAGAAATTCATCTGTGACTAGCCCACTAAATCCTACATCCCTGAGAATGAAAACTTTACCAGTGAGTAATCCACCAAACCCCACATCACAAGAGACTGAGAACATCACCTGTGACTGACACACAAAACCCACACCTTCTGAGACTGAGAACCAGGGGCGGATTGGACTATCAGGGGGTCGCTCCAGTCACGTGGTCTGGCGTGCACGGCCGTGACAGAGCCGCGCTCGGCAGACCACGTACTGTGTCCTGGGCCGGCCTGGGCGGTGAATACCCGGGCTGGAATCCGCCGCTGCTGAGAACATCATCTGTAACTGACTCACCAACCCCACATCTCCTGAGATTGAGAACATCACCTGTGACTGACCCACCAAAATCCACACCTCCTGAAACCATGATCACCATCTGTGACTGACCCATAAAACCTTCTCCATTACGGGTCTCTCCCCAACATCCTCTTCAGTAAACACCGAAGCAAAGAAATCATTTAATCTTTCCGTGATGGCCTTATCTTCTCTAAGTGCCCCTTTAACCCCTCGATCATCTAACGGTTCAACTGACTCCCTCACAGGCTTTCTGCTTTGGATATATTTTAAAAGGTTTTTACTGTGAGTTTTTGCCTCTATGGCCAACTTCTTTTCAAATTCTCTCTTAGCCTGTCTTATCAATGTCTTACATTTAACTTGCCAACGTTTATGCTTTATCCTATTTTCTTCTGTTGGATCCTTCTTCCAATTTTTGAATGAAGATCTTTTGGCTAAAATAGCTTCTTTCACCTCCCCTTTTAACCATGCCAGTAATCGTTTTGCCTTCTTTCCACCTTTCTTAATGTGTGGAATACATCTGGATTGTGCTTCTAGAATGGTATTTTTTAACAATGACCACGCCTCTTGGACATTTTTTACTTTTGTAGCTGCTCCTTTCAGTTTTTTTCTAACAATTTTTCTCATTTTATCAAAGTTTCCCTTTTGAAAGTTTAGGACGAGAGCCATGGATTTGCATACTGTTCCTCTTCCAGTCATTAATTCAAATTTGATCATATTATGATCACTATTGCCAAGCGGCCCCACCATCGTTACCTCTCTCACCAAGTCCTGTGTTCCACTGAGAATTAGATCTAAAATTGCTCCCTCTCTCGTCGGTTCCTGAACCAATTGCTCCATAAAGCTATCATTTATTCCATCCAGGAACGTTATCTCTCTAGCGTGTCCCGGTGATACATTTACCCAGTCTATATTGGGGTAATTGAAGTCTCCCATTATTACTGCACTACCAATTTGGTTAGCTTCCCTAATTTCTATTAGCATTTCACTGTCCGTCTCACCATCTTGACCAGGTGGACGGTAGTATACCCCTATCACTATAGTCTTCCCCGACATACAAGGAATTTCTACCCATAAAGATTCAACTTTGTATTTAGTCTCATGCAGGATGTTTATCCTGTTGGACTCTATGCCATCCCGGACATAAAGCGCCACACCGCCTCCCGGGTGCTCCTCTCTGTCATTGCAATATAATTTGTACCCCGGTATAGCACTGTCCCATTGGTTATCCTCTTTTCACCATGTCTCTGAGATGCCAATTAAGTCTATGTCATCATTTACTGCTATACATTCTAATTCTCCCATCTTACTTCTTAGACTTCTGGCATTAGCATACAAACACACAAACTTCTTGTTATTTTGCCTGCCTTCTGACTAGCTATTTAATACAGACACACAAACCTCTAAAGAATATACCCCAATTTACTTCTCCCCAAAACTTTTAATTTCTAAAATTTTCCCAAGAAGTATTTATCAAATCTTTTCAGCCACCAGCAAGGTGATCCTCTCCTCTCAGTGCTCCCACACAGATTCATACCATTACACAGGCACGCACGCACACAAACACACAGTACAAATATACACTACATCCATCACAGACCTACAGATTCATACACACACACACAGATATACACCACATCCAGCACAGGTACACAGGCATGCACGGATTCATACACACACACACACACACACTACAAAGATACACTACATCCATCACAGACACACATATTCATACACACACACACAGAAATATACACCACATCCAGCACAGGTACACAGGCATGCATGGATTCATACACACACACACACACACACAATACAAACATACACTACATCCATCACAGACACACATATTCATGTAAAAACACACACACATATGCACCACATCTAGCCCAAGTACACAGGCATGCACAGATTCATACCATTACACACGCACACACGCACACACACAGTACAAATATACACTACATCCATCACAGACCTACAGATTCATACACACACACACAGATATACACCATATCCAGCACAGGAACACAGGCATGCACGGATTCATATACACACATACACAATACAAACATACACTACATCCATCACAGACACACATATCCATGTAAACACATACACACATATGCACCACATCTAGCCCAAGTACACAGGCATGCACAGATTCATACACACACACACATAAATATACACATCCAACACAGACACAAAGACATACACAGATTCACACACACACACACACAGTACAAATATACACCTCATCTAGCATGATAGGCACATATATCTAAACATATTCATACACACACACACACACTACAAATATATATACCACATCCAGCCCAGGCACACAGACATACACAGATTCATTTCCTCAAACCAAACCAAACAGACACACACACACACACAGTACAAATATACACCTCATCTAGCATGATAGGCACATACATCTAAACATATTCATACACACACACACACACACACACAATACAAGTATGGATCACATCTAGCACAGGCACACAGACATAGACATATTCATACACACACACACACAGACACACAATACAAGTATGGACCACATCTAGCACAGGCACACAGACATAGACATATTCATACACACACACGCACACACACACATACACAGTACAAAAAGCACATCGAGCACAGGCACATAATCATAGATTCTCACACACACACAGACACACACACACACACACACTAGAAATATTCAGCACATCCAAAACAGGCACACAGACATAGACATATTCATACACACACACGCACACACACACATACACAGTACAAAAAGCACATCGAGCACAGGCACATAATCATAGATTCTCACACACACACCCTAGAAATATTCAGCACATCCAAAACATGCACATAGACATACACAGATTCTTACACACACACACAAATATATACCTCACTTAGCAACAGACACACCACACACACAACACCTCATGTGCAGCAGTGGCAAAGACGCACACATATTCAGTTTCCACAAGTC
This sequence comes from Rhinatrema bivittatum, assembly GCF_901001135.1. Taxonomy (NCBI): domain Eukaryota; kingdom Metazoa; phylum Chordata; class Amphibia; order Gymnophiona; family Rhinatrematidae; genus Rhinatrema; species Rhinatrema bivittatum. The sequence continues at coordinate 831,343,158 of NC_042615.1, forward strand.
TCAATGACGTGTTCAGTCCCACAGCAGGATGGAAAGCCCACACTCCCGGTCCCATACAGTCGCACACCCGCCATGGGGACGCACGCCCTGCAGCTCTCAGCCTCTGCCCGGCACTCCGCAGCGTCACAATGCCAGGGCTCCGGCAGCCACCTCGCCAGGTATCCAGGTAACGTGGAACACGCCCAGAGACACAGAGCTAGCTGCAGAGACACACTAAGGAACCCAAGCACCTGGCAGAACAACCTCCCCTCCTGCCACGGCCAGGAGGGGAGAAGCTTCGCTAGGGGTGGGGCTCCGCATCTGGACCAGCATGTAATGTACGCCAGGCAGATAAGTCTGCAAAACATCAGCATCCTTCCGGCGCCGCAGACCGAGGAACCCCGTGGCACAGATGAGGACACCGCCATCGACGGCATGGACACGGAAGACATGGACCCAGACCCCTCTCCCGTCGAGGCAGAGAAGGCATCTCTGTCCAGCTTGGATGCCCCGCCGCTTTCCCGCTCCAGCTCGCTGAACGTCTCCGTCATCCAGGACTCAGAGCAGCAGGAGGCAGAAAGTGATGTCCAACCTGAGAGCGGGTCGGACTCCAAGCCGAAGAAATCGTCATCATCCCTGAAGACGGGCAGGGGTGAGTGGATCAGTGCTCAGCCACCAAGCCCCAAGACATGCGAGAAGCAGTCCTACGGGTCAGAGCTGTACGGTGCAGTGTACACCGTCAGCACCATATAACAATCCAGCACAACGCTACGTGCACTGTCGGCCCTTTCTAATGCTTTTGTACAGTGTAGTAAGATACGGGGACACCAGTAATGTGCAGTGCTATAGGTCAGAGCTGTACGATGCAGTGTACACCGTCAGCACCATATAACAATCCAGCACAACGCTACGTGCACTGTCGGCCCTTTCTAATGCTTTTGTACAGAGTAGTAAGATACGGGGACACCAGTAATGTGCAGTGCTATAGGTCAGAGCTGAACGGTGCAGTGTACACCGTCAGCACCATATAATAATCCAGCACAACGCTACGTGCACTGTCGGCCCTTTCTAATGCTTTTGTACAGAGTAGTAAGATAGAGGGACACCAGTAATGTGCAGTGCTATAGGTCAGAGCTGTACGGTGCAGTGTACACCGTCAGCACCATATAACAATCCAGCACAAAGCTACGTGCACTGTCGGCCCTTTCTAATGCTTTTGTACAGAGTAGTAAGATAGGGGGACACCAGTAATGTGCAGTGCTATAGGTCAGAGCTGTACGGTGCAGTGTACACCGTCAGCACCATATAATAATCCAGCACAACGCTACGTGCACTGTCGGCCCTTTCTAATGCTTTTGTACAGTGTAGTAAGATAGGGGGACACCAGTAATGTGCAGTGCTATAGGTCAGAGCTGTACGGTGCAGTGTACACCGTCAGCACCATATAATAATCCAGCACAACGCTACGTGCACTGTCGGCCCTTTCTAATGCTTTTGTACAGTGTAGTAAGATAGGGGGACACCAGTAATGTGCAGTGCTATAGGTCAGAGCTGTACGGTGCAGTGTACACCGTCAGCACCATATAATAATCCAGCACAACGCTCGTGCACTGTCGGCCCTTTCTAATGCTTTTGTACAGTGTAGTAAGATACGGGGACACCAGTAATGTGCAGTGCTATAGGTCAGAGCTGTACGGTGCAGTGTACACCGTCAGCACCATATAACAATCCAGCACAATGCTACGTGCACTGTCGGCCCTTTCTAATGCTTTTGTACAGTGTAGTAAGATAGAGGGACACCTGTAATGTGCAGTGCTATAGGTCAGAGCTGTACGGTGCAGTGTACACCGTCAGCACCATATAACAATCCAGCACAATGCTACGTGCACTGTCGGCCCTTTCTAATGCTTTTGTACAGTGTAGTAAGATACGGGGACACCAGTAATGTGCAGTGCTATAGGTCAGAGCTGTACGGTGCAGTGTACACCGTCAGCACCATATAACAATCCAGCACAACGCTACGTGCACTGTCGGCCCTTTCTAATGCTTTTGTACAGAGTAGTAAGATACGGGGACACCAGTAATGTGCAGTGCTATAGGTCAGAGCTGTACGGTGCAGTGTACACCGTCAGCACCATATAACAATCCAGCACAATGCTACGTGCACTGTTGGCCCTTTCTAATGCTTTTGTACAGAGTAGTAAGATAGAGGGACACCTGTAATGTGCAGTGCTATAGGTCAGAGCTGTACGGTGCAGTGTACACCGTCAGCACCATATAACAATCCAGCACAATGCTACGTGCACTGTCGGCCCTTTCTAATGCTTTTGTACAGAGTAGTAAGATACGGGGACACCAGTAATGTGCAGTGCTATAGGTCAGAGCTGTACGGTGCAGTGTACACCGTCAGCACCATATAACAATCCAGCACAATGCTACGTGCACTGTCGGCCCTTTCTAATGCTTTTGTACAGAGTAGTAAGATAGAGGGACACCAGTAATGTGCAGTGCTATAGGTCAGAGCTGTACGGTGCAGTGTACACCGTCAGCACCATATAACAATCCAGCACAATGCTACGTGCACTGTCGGCCCTTTCTAATGCTTTTGTACAGTGTAGTAAGATACGGGGACACCAGTAATGTGCAGTGCTATAGGTCAGAGCTGTACGGTGCAGTGTACACCGTCAGCACCATATAATAATCCAGCACAACGCTATGTGCACTGTCGGCCCTTTCTAATGCTTTTGTACAGTGTAGTAAGATACGGGGACACCAGTAATGTGCAGTGCTATAGGTCAGAGCTGAACGGTGCAGTGTACACCGTCAGCACCATATAATAATCCAGCACAACGCTACGTGCACTGTCGGCCCTTTCTAATGCTTTTGTACAGTGTAGTAAGATAGAGGGACACCAGTAATGTGCAGTGCTATAGGTCAGAGCTGTACGGTGCAGTGTACACCGTCAGCACCATATAACAATCCAGCACAATGCTACGTGCACTGTCGGCCCTTTCTAATGCTTTTGTACAGTGTAGTAAGATACAGGGACACCAGTAATGTGCAGTGCTATAGGTCAGAGCTGTACGGTGCAGTGTACACCGTCAGCACCATATAACAATCCAGCACAATGCTACGTGCACTGTCGGCCCTTTCTAATGCTTTTGTACAGTGTAGTAAGATACAGGGACACCAGTGAGTGAGGTTTGTATGCAGCGTTCCCTTCCACCTCTGTCCTGCATATCCCTCCTCCCTGTCCCCCACCTCCCCACTTCCCCCAACTCTTGTACCCCTCGACTTCTCACTCCCCCTCCATGTCTCTCATGTTCTGAGGCACCGGCTGAGCAATAGCTGGGCTGTGGCGGTGTTTGCCGTAGAGTATGCAAAACTTCCAAATTGATTCTTTACATGATCTCTCTCACCACCCTCCCACACCCCCACCATCTCTCTCTCACCACCCTCCCACACCCCTCTCTCTCTCTCTCACACATGTTCCTAACCCATGTCTTTCTAACTCCTCTTCAGTCCCCTCTCACTCCTCAACCAATTAATCACACCTCATCCACCCAGCCCCGCCTCTCCCCCTCACCCTTTCAGCCCACCAGCCTCTCCTCACTCCCCATGCAATCTCCCTCTCAGTTCCACGGCCCCTCCTCTCCCCTTCACCCCGCCAGTCAGTGCTCCTTACTCCCCCAGTTGATCCCCTTCTAACTCCCCCATCTCCTGCTTCCCCCAACACCTGATCCCCCTTTAATCCCTCAGCCCCTTCCCGTCTCCCCGCTCGGCCCCTTTCTCCCCCTTCCCTCCACTGCTGGCAGGAGGGCAGAGGCGCGTCTGCCCTGGCCCCAGCTTGCACTTTGAACCCTGCGGCACAACCTACCACAGCAGGGCCAGCTGGACCCGTCGCAGCAGAGGAGGAAGACGCAGCCCGTGGCACCTCCCCTCCCCTCCTCCTGCCGTCAGCTTGATCAGTGATGGAGGGTGAGCGTCACCAGGCCGTCACCGTCCCCTGCTTCCTCCAGGGCCCCGGCTGAGGTGAAGACCTGCTTCTGCGGGCACGTTACATGCCCGAAGCGTGTGCATGGTGAAAACAACCGAAAGAAAGATGATCTGCCACATGAAACGTTACACAGCACGCCTACGGCAAAGAACGCCTGGGATGGGGGCCCTTCTCCCGCCAGCTAACAGCACTCAGCAGCTCCCTGGGACGTTCAGGGGCCACATTCTGACCCTTGCTCCCAGCTCCTCCTCGTGATGGGGGGAGCTGTAGATTTTCAAGGCCCTTAGATAGTAACGACGACAGAAAAAGTCTGCCCAGCAAGTTTCTTATGGAAGCTACTGCCGCTCTGTGCAGCTTACCCCATGCCTTCTATTAAGGGCAGTAACTGCCGCTCTGTGCAGTTTACCCCATGCCTTCTGTTAAGGGCAGTAACTGCCGCTCCATGCAGGTTACCCCCATGCCTTCTGTTAAGGGCAGTAACTGCCATTCCCTGCAGGTTACCCCCATGCCTTCTGTTAAGGGTAGTAACTGCCGCTCCGTGCAGGTTACCCTCCATGCCTTCTGTTAAGGGTAGTAACTGCCGCTCCATGCAGGTTACCCCCATGCCTTCTGTTAAGGGTAGTAACTGCCGCTCCGTGCAGGTTACCCCCATGCCTTCTGTTAAGGGTAGTAACTGCCGCTCCATGCAGGTTACCCCCATGTTACTGATAAGGGTAGTAACTGCTGCTCCGTGCAGGTTACCCCCATGCCTTCTGTTAAGGATAGTAACTGCCGCTCCGTGCAGGTTACTCCCATGTCTTCTGTTAAGGGTAGTAACTGCCGCTCCGTGCAGGTTACCCCCATGCCTTCTGTTAAGGATAGTAACTGCCGCTCCATGCAGGTTACCCCCATGTTACTGATAAGGGTAGTAACTGCTGCTCCGTGCAGGTTACCCCCGTGCCTTCTGTTAAGGATAGTAACTGCCGCTCCGTGCAGGTTACCCCCATGTCTTCTGTTAAGGGTAGTAACTGCCGCTCCGTGCAGGTTACCCCCATGCCTTCTGTTAAGGATAGTAACTGCCGCTCCGTGCAGGTTACCCCCATGCCTTCTGTTAAGGGTAGTAACTGCCGCTCCGTGCAGGTTACCCCCATGCCTTCTGTTAAGGGTAGTAACTGCCGCTCCGTGCAGGTTACCCCCATGCCTTCTGTTAAGGGTAGTAACTGCCGCTCCATGCAGGTTACCCCCATGCCTTCTGTTAAGGATAGTAACTGCCGCTCCATGCAGGTTACCCCCATGTTACTGAGAAGGGTAGTAACTGCTGCTCCGTGCAGGTTACCCCCGTGCCTTCTGTTAAGGATAGTAACTGCCGCTCCGTGCAGGTTACCCCCATGTCTTCTGTTAAGGGTAGTAACTGCCGCTCCGTGCAGGTTACCCCCATGCCTTCTGTTAAGGATAGTAACTGCCGCTCCGTGCAGGTTACCCCCATGCCTTCTATTAAGGGTAGTAACTGCCGCTCCGTGCAGGTTACCCCCATGCCTTCTGTTAAGGGTAGTAACTGCCGCTCCGTGCAGGTTACCCCCATGCCTTCTGTTAAGGGTAGTAACTGCCGCTCCATGCAGGTTACCCTATGACCTCTGTTAAGGGTAGTAACTGCCGCTCCATACAGGTTACCCTATGACCTCTGTTAAGGGTAGTAACTGCCACTCCATGCAGGTTACCCCCATGCCTTCTGTTAAGGGTAGTAACTGCCGCTCCATGCAGGTTACCCCCATGCCTTCTGTTAAGGGTAGTAACTGCCGCTCCGTGCAGGTTACCCTATGACCTCTGTTAAGGGTAGTAACTGCCACTCCATGCAGGTTACCCCCATGCCTTCTGTTAAGGGTAGTAACTGCCTCTCTGTGCAGGTTACTCCTATGCCTTCTGTTAAGGGTAGTAACTGCCTCTCTGTGCAGGTTACTCCTATGCCTTCTGTTAAGGGTAGTAACTGCCTCTCTGTGCAGGTTACTCCTATGCCTTCTGTTAAGGGTAGTAACTGCCTCTCTGTGCAGGTTACTCCTATGCCTTCTGTTAAGGGTAGTAACTGCCGCTCCGTGCAGGTTACCCTATGACCTCTGTTAAGGGTAGTAACTGCCGCTCCAAGCAGGTTACCCTATGACCTCTGTTAAGGGTAGTAACTGCTGCTCCGTGCAGGTTACCCCCATGCCTTCTGTTAAGGGTAGTAACTGATGCTCTGTGCAGGTTACCCTATGACCTCTGTTAAGGGTAGTAACTGCCACTCCATGCAGGTTACCCCCATGCCTTCTGTTAAGGGCAGTAACTGCTGCTCCGTGCAGGTTACCCCCATGCCTTCTGTTAAGGGTAGTAACTGCCGCTCCGTGCAGGTTACCCCCATGCGTTCTGTTAAGGGTAGTAACTGCCGCTCCGTGCAGGTTACCCCATGCCTTCTGTTAAGGGTAGTAACTGCCGCTCCGTGCAGGTTACCCCCATGCCTTCTGTTAAGGGTAGTAACTGCCGCTCCGTGCAGGTTACCCCCATGCGTTCTGTTAAGGGCAGTAACTGCCGCTCCGTGCAGGTTACCCCCATGCCTTCTGTTAAGGGTAGTAACTGCCGCTCCGTGCAGGTTACCCCCATGCGTTCTGTTAAGGGCAGTAACTGCCGCTCCATGCAGGTTACCCCCATGCCTTCTGTTAAGGGCAGTAACTGCCGCTCCGTGCAGGTTACCCCCATGCCTTCTGTTAAGGGCAGTAACTGCCGCTCTGTGCAGGTTACCCCCATGCCTTCTGTTAAGGGCAGTAACTGCCGCTCCGTGCAGGTTACCCCCATGCCTTCTGTTAAAGGTAGTAACTGCAGCTCCATGCAGGTTACCCCCATGCCTTCTGTTAAAGGTAGTAACTGCCGCTCCGTGCAGGTTACCCCATGCCTTCTGTTAAGGGTAGTAACTGCCGCTCCATGCAGGTTACCCCATGCCTTCTGTTAAAGGTAGTAACTGCCGCTCCATGCAGGTTACCCCATGCCTTCTGTTAAGGGTAGTAACTGCCGCTCCGTGCAGGTTACCCCCATGCCTTCTGTTAAGGGTAGTAACTGCCGCTCCGTGGAGGTTACCCCCATGCCTTCTGTTAAGGGCAGTAATATTTACATTCAAACCAAACAACTGTCAAACCCATAAGAAGATTCCTGCCAGCATCATTTGTGCCTGGTGATCAGCCTTCTTGATATTTCAGACAATGCAGCTTGAACCTGCTTCACTTTAGGACTCGGCCCTGGCAGGGGTCCTGTGCCTTTCCCCAATATCTTGTGTATGAGTTCCCTGCACCGTAAGAATCAGGGCCCAGCACTGGTCCTCGTCTGAATTTAATTCTTCTTCCTCGTCCTCCCTCCACTGCCATTGAAGCGGGTTGGGGGAGGGGATTTGCATTCAGATTTTCTCTGCTGTGATCTTCAGTGGGTTCGTATTTTACAAACCTTCTGTATTGCATTCTTTGAGTTTGCTCTACAGTCGGGACTGAGTGACTTAGTTATAAGGGAAGATGAACATTTATTATTTATAATGAGCACAGCGACAGTAAAACCTGGGGAAATAGCTGAGCAGCCTGTGCTTCTGGGAAACCTGATCCAGCCCCCCTCCTGGTTTAGGGTTGTAAAGTGATCCTGTTATCCCACTCAAGTTTCTGCTCCTAACGTTGAAAGATAGCACAAGTCAGCTGCTATTGAGGAAAAAAAAACCCCTTTCCTGAAAACTCGACAGGAGATGCACCTTCGCAGCAGCCGTGCAGAAATGGAGCCTGGGTCCCTCTTCCCAGGGGCGCGTCCCGGGTGCTACCTGCACACCGGCTGCAGATCCCCTCCCCTCCTCTGCTAATCCTTCAGAAGCTCTTGCCTTGATGCTCCGTGCGACCTCCTCTCTTCCCTGCACGGCGGCCTTCCCTCTGCCTCCCCACCGAGGGAGCCCTCTTTCCCCAAAACACTGACGGAAGAAGCCTCTCTCACGGCGAGCAGAGGTGGGGCACTCGCCCCCCCTTCTTAGAGGCCTCTTTGCTCGTTTAGAATACCTCATAAGTCCACCTTTGGACCCCCAAGACAAGCGTCCCTGACCCCGAGGTCCAGGGGACCCAGCCAGACTCTCAGGAGAGGAAGGAAGTGAAGGGAGCTGCGGTGAGGAACTCCGAGCCAAGGGGCTTCAGAGTCGCCTGTCAGGCTCAGCGCCGCACCCCTGCTTCCTGCCTCCTCAGCTACCCGGGGGGCCTGTGGGGCCGACACTCAGGTCATCAGCAGGGGACACTTTGATGCCCCTTATACCTAAAAAGTCTCGGGGCAAAAATGAAAACTAGACCCCCCCCCCCACCACCACCACCACCTAACCCTGGTAAAAGGCAGGAGAAGTTGAAACTTGGGGGGGGGGGGGGAAGGAGTGGAGGACAGGGAGGAATTTATTTACATTACTGAGTCCTTTTTAGTGGCGGTAACGCCCTGCGAGGCGTCAGCAGGAGAGCCCACGCCAGCTCCCGGGCTGGGAGCCGCAGCAGAGCCCCGGATGCACCCTGGCGGCGTCGGCCCTGCATTCCTGAGCTTTCCCCGCCGTGGGGGCGCTGCCAGGCTCCCAGAAAACAGAGGCTCATGGGGGAAGGTGCCAGCACGCCAAGGGATCTCGCCTGAAGGAGAGCTCCTCTGGGCCCGGCGTCGTGCGCGGTGGGCGATCGTTTTGAGCGGCGTTTCCCAACCTCTCGTAGGCCGGTTCCAGCGCCGGGGAGAAAGCGAGAGGGAAAGTTAAGGAAGGGCGAGGAGGGAGAGGAGGGGGTCGGTCCTGCAGCCTCTCCGTGTCATTTCAGGGCAGGTAACTCGCCCGTTTATGAAAATGCGCTGCTCTGATTGAGGAAAGGACCTCTCGCTCTGCCTCACCTTCTCCGCTTGTAACCGTTCAGCAGGCGCGGTCCTGAAAAAAACAGCAAAAGCCCTTCCTGCCCCTGACAGCTAAGCCAGCAGCGAATCCCTCTCTCCTTCCCTCCCTCCCTGCCTCCCCCCCGCCAGGCAGCAGCAGAGCCACAATCAATCCCCTGCCCCGGTGGGGGCCGGCCCTGAGGGCCGCACCGGGGGCCAGCGTGGACTCCCAGGACCCCTCCCTCCCGCGGTGGTCCCATCTCCTCCTGCTTTCTGTACGGGAAGGTAGGCCTGGAGCGAGGGCGGACGGTAGCTCGGTCCCGCGCCGATTCATTCACGTTCGGCTGCAGCTGCTCCCCTCCGGGCGAGGGGGACTCAGGACCTGGCCCCCAACTTAAAAAAAAAAATGTCCCGCAGAGTAGGGCAGGGGAGGCTGAGGGCTAGGAAAGGATTCCCAGCGTACGGTGCTTCCTCCCGCAATCACTGTGGCCCCCCAGGGACTGCCAGAAACGCTGTTAGTGGAGCCCTCCGAGTCAAAATTCAGCAGGATGCAAACCCTCGGGTCAAATTGAGGTGGTTACCCTGTTCTTCAAAATGTGGAACAGAGGCCAAACTGCGGAGTAAAATTATCCCAGCAAAACACCGAGCTGTCAGATCGAGGGACTTTCTTCAGTTCTGCGAGGGGGAGAAGCTCAGGCCTCTCTCATTTCCTGCCTCTCCTGTAGGGGGGTCTCACTCCTCTTTGCCAGTCAAGTTCGGTCCCTTCCCCTCCCCGCACCTCACCCCACATCCCGCCTCCCCCCCCCCCCCCCCCCGCCCAAACTGAAAAGGCAAACATCAAACTCCAGTCTCGAAGCGCACGTGAGGCGGGTTTACTTAAAAAATGTAAATAACGTGCGTCAGCTTAGCTGGACATGGCCTGAGCTTGCATAAAAATAGATGAATAGCTCGCATTACTGCTAAACTGAATCCCTCCAGTATCCCCAAGGCACAGCTCCTAACCCCCGCCCCAAGGATTTCCTTCCTCTTCCATGTGTGGGGTTCAGATATTATCCAACTGGCACCACCAGCTAGCAGCAGAGATCATCTCCAGACACTTACTGCCGTTGTCTCCTCCTTGGCGTTCCCTGAGAAATGAAGCCACAGAAGAGTTCTTGGACTGCCCTGGGCCTGCAGGCTGCACACTCCCATTGACCAAGTGCCAGGAGCCTGGGGAGACAGATGGGCAGCGAGGCACAGAAGTCCCAGCAAATGTCGTCTTGTCCTCGCTAGCGAGGTCCGGAGACGCAAACGTCAATGCTGTTGACGGCCTAGAAGACGACCCTAGGAAGATGGAGGCATGGCTGCCATCCCCAGTCTCACCCCCTTCTCCACTCTTCCCTTACATGCCACCTGACCCCCACGAAGCCTGGCTCTCACCAACTCCTAATCCACGGCTACGCCACCTCTCCTCCCGCTGGCAGCTCCCACGCTCCTCTCCCGGCCAACAGAATGAGAACTCCCCCAGCTGGAAGGGCACTACGGACTCTCTTGCACTAGAGTCTGGCAGCACTGCCCTCCCTGTCTGCGTTTCAGTCCGTAGCCACTGGCTATTCCCAGGACAGAGGAGATGGGGGATTTATTTACTATTTTACATCATTATTCATAGCCCACCAATGTAGCATGAGAGTTCTGCAGAACACAACCCAAAAAGAAGACATCATTCCTAAACATAAAGATGAACAATATGGTAAATAAATGCAGCATCCCAATATTAAAAAAAAACATAGAGGTCAATATTCAGAGGCATTTTGTCAGACAACCTGGAAGTTATCCAGCTGAACGCTGACTTTTCAGTGTCCCCGCCATCCATCCGGCTAAATCCCAGCTGGACAAGTCATTATCCAGCCAAAATTAAGCCGAACAACTAAGGGGCATCTGGTGATGTTCCAGGGTTGAGCTGAGATAGCCAAATAACTTCTTAAGCCAACTCCAATATTTGGGGTCATCCAAATACATTTTTTGGCCATGCAAAGACTTTACACCTCCTGCTGCGGGCAGCAGGAAGTGTAAAGTTTCCAGGAAGGATTCCAATTAATAGCCAATCAAACACATTCCCATCAAAATAACCCCCCCCCCCCCCCGAGGAAATAGGTAGACTTGGCAACCCTGCGCCTACTCTAGGGGTCAACTCTGGCACAACCAGGTGAGAAGTGGTGGGTGGGAGGCGTGCGTGTGAGTGCATGTGAGTGCGTGTGTGTGTGTGTGTGTATGAGTGCATGTGAGTGTGTGTGTGTGTGTGAGTGCGTGTGTGTGTGTGCGTGTGTGTGTGAGTGTGCGTGTGAGTGCATGTGAGTGTGTGTGTGTGTGTGCGAGTGCGTGTGAGTGCATGTGCGTGCGAGTGCGTGTGTGTGTGAGTGTGTGGTGTGAGTGCGTGTGAGTGCGAGTGTGTGTGTGTGTGTGTGTGAGAGTGTCTGTGTGTGTGTATGTGTGCGTGCGAGTGCATGTGTGTGAGTGTGTGTGTGAGTGCGTGTGCATGCGTGTGTATGAGAGTGTGAGTGTGAGTGTGTGCGAGTGAGTGCATGTGAGTGTGAGAGTGCATGTGTATGTGAGTGTGTGCGTGTGTGAGTGTGTGTATGCGTGCTTGTGTATGTGAGTGCGTGTGTGTGCGCGTGTGTATAAGTGTGTGTGAGTGTGTGTGTGTGAGTGTGTGAGTGCATGTGTATGTGAGTGTGTGCGTGAGTGTGTGTATGTGTGTGTGAGAGTGTGCATGTGAGTGCATGTGAGTGCGTGTGTGTGTGAGTGTGTGTGCGTGTGTGTGTGAGTGTGTGTGCGTGTGTATGTGTGTAAGTGTGTGTGAGTGTGTGTGTGAGTGTGTGTGCGTGTGTGAGTGCTTGTGTATGTGAGTGTGTGTGTATGTGAATGCGTGTGTGTGTGCATGTGCGTGTGTGTGAGGGCGAGGACTGGGGTCATTGGGTCGGTGGCGCCACCAGCTGTTTCTGAAAGGAACTGACCCCGCTTTTCCCCCCCCCACTGATCCCGCAGGATACACGATCCGCACCATCGTCCCGGCAGAGAAGGCGGAAGTGGTCTCTCTAGCCAAGGCCATGCATCGAGAAGCCTTTGGGTACAATTTGAAGAAACTGTTCCAGAAGGAAATGGTTGCAGCACGCAGAGCTAGAGAGACAGGTACGCAAATCCCTCGCCCCTGAGGAAAGGACGCACAGGCTCGCTTTCCTTCATTTCGCTGGCCAGTTTGCTCTGTTTTCATTTTGTTTTCGCTTTGTTCCTTTCATCATTTTCAGGCTCGGCAGTGTGTGCAGGTAGTTTCATAGCTGCACACACAAAAAATGCTTTGTGCACAAGCAGCGTTACCAGTTTGTGCACACAACTTCCTCTGCGCGTGCAAAAAAGTGCTTTTTTGTGCACACACAGACTTCCAAAACCAAATGCTCGTCTCAGCGTTCCCTCTTACCGAAGGTGACGCTGTTTGGTTTTCGCTCCATTCAGAGCCATCCAAAAATCAGCTTTTGTGTTCCGAAAAAACCCATTCAATTAAAAAAGAATGCTCACTCCTACCCCTGTGATGGCGTCCACGGACACTTAACAAAGTGAGGTGAGCCGGGGGTCCTGTCTCGGGGGGCCTCGGCAGCATTGGTAGAGCTCTCTGCCTTTGCTCAGGGGTAGGGTAGGGTAGGGGAAGAGTTGGTAACTGGAATGACTTGCTGAAGAAGTTTTATAACTCACCGGGGAACAGCTAATGGTGCACTGAGAATGAATTCATTCACGGCCCATGAAGGGTAGGGGACAGAGAACCATTGATGGTCTATTTGCTTGGGGCAATGATAGGCAGGAGCAGAGATGAATAATACCCCAAGCAGGACAAATCAGAAAGAGTTAGGGGGTGACAGATGACTCACGGCGCCGTAAGAGTCAAATCGGAGGTTTATATTTTAATGTCAAAACCTATTAAGTGAAAGTCAAGTTCCAAAAGGGATGCTAGCAGAGGTCCTGAGCCCTGTTTGCTCTCTCTCTCTCTGCCCCTGCAGGATAAACATTTGCAGGGGGTCCCCCTGTGCCCCTTGCCTTGCTGAGGGAGACTTCCAGTCTTTTGCACCGAGTGCCACCAGTATGATCATCTCCCAGCTGGCGAGAGGTCGTATGTGTGCATTAAGTGCAAAGAGCTTCCTGCCTCTCAGAGAACAAGTCCGATCTCTGGAGGCCCGGAGGAGCTAAGAGAGGCAGAGAGGAGACCCTTCAGGGACATAGTAGAGAAGTCCCACCTCCAATCTGGTAGCCCCTGTGCTGCCTTGGAGGAGGAAGATCACCCGGAAGGAGAGCATCAGCTTGATGAGGCAGGAAGCAATCCTGTAGTTAGGACCTGCCCTCTAGGTGATGTAGTATCCTCTCGCACCAAGAACAGGTCTCCGGGGGCATGAGCCCAGGAGGGAAGGGTTAGGTCGGACGTTATAGTTGGTGATTCGATTATTAGGAATGTAGATAGCTGGGTGGCTGGTGGGCGTGAGGATCGCCTGGTAACATGCCTACCTGGTGCGAAGGTGGCGGACCTCACGCGTCACCTAGAGAGGATTATAGACAGTGCTGGGGAAGAGCCGGCTGTCGTGGTACACGTGGGCACCAACGACATAGGAAAATGTGGGAGGGAGGTTCTGGAAGGCAAATTTAGGCTCCTAGGTAGAAAGATTAAATCCAGAACCTCCAGGGTAGCTTTCTCTGAAATGCTTCCTGTTCCACGCGCAGGTCCCCAGAGGCAGGCAGAGCTCCGGAGTCTCAATGCGTGGATGAGACGATGGTGCAAGGAAGAGGGATTCAGCTTTGTTAGGAACTGGGGAACCTTTTGGGGAAGGGGGAGTCTCTTCCGAAGGGATGGGCTCCACCTTAACCAGGGTGGAACCAGGCTGCTGGCGCTAACCTTTAAAAAGGAGATAGAGCAGCTTTTAAACTAGATGAGGGTGGGTAAGCTGACAGTCACTCAGGAGCACATGGTCTGCAATGATGAATCTTTGAAGGACACTAAGAGAACAGGGAAAATAGGGCATCCCAGAAGAGAGATTGCAATAAATGCCAAAGGGGAGCAGGCGCCTTTAACGAAAGAGCAGACAGAACAGAAAGATTTCAAATTACCCCTATCAATTGATAAACAGTTTGTTAATACAAACATAAAACATACTTTGAACATACTTTGAAATGTCTGCATACAAATGCTAGAAGTCTAGAAAATAAGATGAGAGAGTTAGAGTGTATAGCCCTGGATGAAGAGGGAGATATCATTGGCATCTTGGAGACCTGGTGGAAGGAGGATAACTAATGGGACACTGTGATACCAGGGTACAAATTATATCAAAATGATAGGATGGATTAAACTGGTGGAGGGGTGGCTCTATATGTTAAAGAGAACATTGAGTTAAACAGGATAAAAGTTTTGCAGGAAACAAAATGCAATGTTGAATCTTTATGGATAGAAATTCCAGGTGAAAAGGGGAATAAAATAGTAGTGAGGGTAATATACCATCCACCTGGCCAGAATGAACTAACGGTCAATGAAATGCTAAAAGAAATTAGGGAAGCCAACAAAATCAACAGCACAGTAATAAGGGGTGATATTAATTACCCCAGTATGGGTGAATGTTACATCAGGGCATTCTAGAGAAGTAAAGTTCCTAGATGTAATAAATGACTGCTTCATGGAGCAGCTGGTACCAGAACCAGCAAGAGGGGAAACTGTTTTAGACCAGGTCCTTAGTGGAACACAGGATTTGGTGCGAGAGGTAACACTGTTGGAGCCACTTGGTAATAGTGGTCACAACACGTTCAAATTTGACTTCATAACTGGAGAACATAAGAAAATGCCACACTGGGTCAGACCAAGGGTCCATCAAGCCCAGCATCCTGTTTCAAACAGTGGCCAATCCAGGCCACAAGAACCTGGCAAGTACCCAAAAACTAACAGCCGGCGTAACTTTAGCAACAAAGATAGGGGGAAGGTTTAGATAGGGCCGGGGGGGGTGGATTAGGGAGGGGAAGGGAGGGGAAGGTGTGGTGGGGGTAGAAGGAAAGTTTCCTCTGAGGCCGCTCCGATTTCAGAGCGGCCTCAGAGGGAACGGGCAGCACGCGCAGGGCTCGGCGCGAGCAAGTTGCACAAATGTGCACCCCCTTGTGCGCGCCGACCCCGGATTTTATATAAGATACGCGCGGCTACGCGCGTATCTTATAAAATCTGGCGTACTTTTGTTTGCGCCTGGTGCACGAACAAAAGTACGTGCGCAAGTAGATTTAGAAAATCTACCCCAAAGTCTATTCCATGTTACTGTTGCTAGTCATAGCAGTGGCTATTCTCTAAGTCAACTTAATTAATAGCAGGTAATGGACTTCTCCTCCAAGAACTTATCCAATCCTTTTTTAAACCCAACTATACTAACTGCACTAACCACATCCTCTGGCAACAAATTCCAGAGTTTAATTGTGCGTTGAGTGAAAAAGAACTTTCTCCGATTAGTTTTAAATGTGCCCCATGCTAACTTCATGGAGTACCCCCTAGTCTTTCTACTATCCGAAAGAGTAAATAACCGATTCACATCTACCCGTTCTAGACCTCTCATGATTTTAAACACCTCTATCATATCCCCCCTCAGTCGTCTCTTCTCCAAGCTGAAAAGTCCTAACCTCTTTAGTCTTTCCTCATAGGGGAGTTGTTCCATTCCCCTTATCATTTTGGTTGCCCTTCTCTGTACCTTCTCCATCACAACTATATATTTTGTGAGATGTGGTGACCAGAATTGTACACAGTATTCAAGGTGTGGTCTCACCATGGAGTGATACAGAGGCATTATGACATTTTCCGTTTTATTCATCATTCCCTTTCTAATAATTCCCAACATTCTGTTTGCTTTTTTGACTGCCGCATCACACTGCACCGACGATTTCAGTGTGTTATCCACTATGATGCCTAGATCTCTTTCCTGGGTGGTAGCTCCTAATATGGATGGAACCTAACATCGTGTAACTACAGCAAGGGTTATTTTTCCCTATATGCATCACCTTGCATTTATCCACATTAAATTTCATCTGCCATTTGGATGCCCAATTTTCCAGTCTCACAAGGTCTTCCTGCAATTTATCACAATCTGCTTGTGATTTAACTACTCTGTTACATCAGGGCATTCTAGAGAAGTAAAGCTCCGAGATGCAATAAATTACTGCTTCATGGAGCAGCTGGTACCAGAACCAGCAAGAGGGGAAACTATTTTAGACCAGGTCCTTGGCGGAACACAGGATTTGGTGCGAGAGATGACAGTGTTGGAGACACTTGGCAATAGTGATCACAAAATTATCAAATTTGATTTAATAACTGGAGGGAGCACAAAAGAAAAAAGTAGTACAACAGCATTTAACTTTCAAAAAGGTGACTGATAAAATGAGGAAAATGGTTAGGAAAATCTGAAAGGAGCAATTGCAAAGGTTAAGAGTTTAGCTCAGGCATGGATGCTATTTAAAAATACCATCTTGGAAGCCCAGACCAGATGTATTCCACGCATTAGAAAAGGTGAAAAGAAGGCTAAACAACTACGGGCATGGTTGAAAGGTGAGGTGAGAGAGGCTATAATAGCTAATAGAACAACTTTCAAGAAATGGAAAAGGGATCCGAGTGAAGAAAACAGCATAAGCACTGGCAAGTCAGATGCAAAGCATTGATAAGGAAGGCAAAGAGAGAATTTGAAAAGAAGCTTGCCATGGAAACAAAAACTCATAATAAAAACTTTTTCAGGTACATTCAAAGTGAAAAGCCTGTGAGGGAGTCCATTAGACCAGTGGTCCCCAACCCTGTCCTGGGGGCCCACTAGCCAGTCGGGTTTTCAGGATACCCACAATGAATATGCATGAGAGAAAATTTGCATGCACTGCCTCCATATCATGCAAATTTTCTCTCATGCATATTCATGCATATTCATGCATATTTAGGTCTTAGTTTCTTAACTTACTACCCTTTTAAGCCTTCTTTCCAGCTGTTCTAAGCTTCCAAGTTTTGCAGTCCTTGTTAAATGTAACTTTGTTTTTCTCCTGATTATAATAAGTTGTTTATGTTTACTGTTTATGTCCCTGTTCGATGTAAACCGACCTGATAAGGTATTTAACTTTGAAGGTCGGTATAGAAAAATGCTAAATAAAATAAAAAATATTGTGGGTATCCTGAAAACCCGACTGGCTGGTGGGCCCCCAGGACAGGGTTGAGGACCACTGTGTTAGACCATTAGTTGATCAAGGGGTAAAAGGGGCACTTAGAGATGACAAAGCCAAAGCAAAGAGACTAAATGAAGATGTAAGAGAGAAACCCATCCCAGAAATGATATTCAAAGGTGATGATTCAGAGGAAATGAAACAAATCTCAGTGAACCTGGAAAATGTAGTAGGGCAAATTGACAAACTAAAAAGTAGCAAATCACCTGGACCAGATGGTATACATCCCAGAGTGCTAAAAGAACTGAGAAATGAAATTGCAGAAATGCTATTGGTAATTTGTAAACTATCAATAAAATCTTCTATGCTACCTGAAGACTGGAAAATTGCCAATGTAATGTCAAGTTTTGAAAAGGGATCAAGGGGTGATCCAGGAAATTACAAACCAGTGAGTCTGACGTCTGTACCAGGCAAAATGGTAGAAACCATCATAAAGAACAAAATTGCTGAACATATAGATAAGCATAGTTTAAGGGGATAAAGCTAACATGGTTTTAGCCAAGGGAAGTCTTGCTTCACAAATTTGCTACATTTTTTTGAGAGGGTAAATAAACCTGTGGATAAAGGTGAGCCGGTTGATATAGTTTTTCTGGATTTCCAGAAAGCTTTTGACAAAATCCCTCATGAGAGACTTCTTAGGAAA
>NC_042615.1:831660965-831763942 GCF_901001135.1 Rhinatrema bivittatum
CTTTTAATGACAAAACTGATATCCAAAATTCTTTTATTGATATTTGTGAACTTAAAAAGTCCACTATATCTTATCTCTCGTTGTTTAAGAAGAAGTGCGGATAGATGACAACTTTTAAATGTGTTAGAGATTAGTGGCACAGCGGTTTAGACCGCACGTTCTTCCGCGCTGGACACTGCCGGCATTTCGGCGGATCCCCGCCTGCTGCAGGGGCACGAGAGAACTGAAGATATAATAAACATCATTCTCATGGACTCATTTATACCATTGAATAAGAAGACCAACGTGAGCCTGACTTACTCTTCCGTTGGCGTTAGTTCAATTCAAAGCTGCCATCTTGAAGCGACTGACCACGTGTTTATAATCCTCTCAAGGGACCAATGATTATTCATGATGTCTGTGTCGCAATCTGTTGCTGGGAAGTCTTTATTATTATCACCATCATTATTAAGGTGAAACAATCTAATACTGGGGTCTATGTATGAGAAGTAGCAACCTTAATTCTGACATAAACAGATTTTTGACTTCTCTATTATATGAAAGGGTCTGCAACTCTGGTTTAGTCACCCCTGCTGATTGAACACTGCCGGACAAATCTATCCCCCCCTCTGCACTTGTATTTGTGCCCCCTTGTTGGTTTGATGTTAGTGTTTTGTTTGTAGGGGATTCCCTTGAGGCATGTTTGGTGATTAGTTACTCGCAATACCCATCCAGAGCCACAGAATTAACCACAGCCAAATTGGTAGTGGAAGAACTTAGGCCACAGCTTTATTAACATTAATAGACTGGAACAAATTAGAATGTAAATATCAAACATAACATAAGTTACAAATGGGACACCCTGGAATACCCCTGAGTTGGCCAAGTACTCATTTCAGAAATTATTTTCGCCAAATTTCTGCCAACTGGTCATGTAAAGTAACATTGTGGTTAGTAGCCAAGTCTAAGGTCTTCTGCCAAACTCGGCCACCTGTCCAGTCGGTATCAATGTGGCCATAGGGAGGTAGCTGTACCCTGTGGATCCACCACATCAATACACCCATAGCCTGCAGTGAGGCTAGACACGAGGTGTGTCGACCGGCCTGCGGTGTCGCAAAGCCAGCAACAAATTGAAATGAATTTATTTAAACGGACTTATTGTCCGCAGCTTCCGGAAGTACGTTCAGTGTGGATAGCACATTAATACATTCATAACGGGTTTTTACAGTTAAAATGAAATAAAACCATTCAAACTAAAACAGATAAAATCTGCATTAAGCAATGACACACCCGGGCTGCTGTTTGCTCCATGGCAGTGTGGCTCATAGAAACCAAGGTCCCTGAGGAGCCTTCATGGGCTAGGAATGCAGTGCTCCATGCTGTAAAGCAGGATCGTAATTCACGTCTCCACATTCAGTGCCAGCTGTGTGACCGAGTTTTAATATAAGACGTCCCATGCTGGCTCATCAAGCCTAAAATCCTGTCTCCAATAATGGCCAGTCTGTATCTCTGGGGAGCACCTCACAGATCTCAAAGAGGATATCTATTTATCTTGCCCCACTCCTAAGCCTGCCTGGCTAAGAGTTGCTTATGAGCTTTTCTTCCAAAAACTTGTCCAAACCCTTTTAAAACTCAGCTATGCTAGATGCTTTCACCACATCCTCTGGCTGGTGAAAGAATACTTCCCCCAGTTTGCCTTGTATCTGCTACCTATTACTTTTATGGAGAGTGTCTCCTAGTCCTTGCATTATCTGAAAGAGTAAATAACCGCACCTTATTTATCTGTTCCACCACTCATGATTTCATAAACCTCTATCATACTGCTCTCAGTCATCTCGTCTCCAAGCTGAAGACAGTCCCTGCATTCCAGCCTCTATAACATTCTGAAAAATACTAAAACATATATCTGTTCCAATACCAGAAACATGACTTCCTTCAGCTTGGCGTAGGCCAGCACAGTTAGTCATAATCAACTCATGACACACAGCCAAACTGCCAAGTCGAGTCACAAATTTGGAGAATTCCCATTGTAACTTCCTATGAGTTGACAGTTATGAGTCTCCAACAAAACATGTCAGGGTATAATATTTGAAAAATATTTGCTAGTTGACAATTGATGTAAGTTCAAGAAAAGAGTGTGTGAAATTCTTGTTAAAAATTTATATGCTTTATTTATCAACAATACTTTATAATTTTATCTTTTATGTAAAAAGTTATTAAATTTGTTAAAGGGAAGACCTCAGCATTGGCACCGATCTGATGATACAGAAATCTGTTAGCCAATAGTTGCAATCACTGGTCTTTCTCCCTTGTTTTTACTTAAAAGGTGCCGTCGAAAGGTTATTCAAAATGTGTGGTCAAGATGAAATTTAAGAAATTCTCTTATGACGTTAACTCTCTCAGGGAGCTGTATTATATCTTGCTGTTCTAAATAAATTCACATTCAGTATCACATTTAACTCCAATCTGTATTATCTGGTAATTACCAGTATTACTTAAGAATAACCCTTTTTCATCTTGGGTTTTACAATGGGAAAACCTCATTCACATTTATCTCCAATCTGTCAGCCGATACAGTAAAGTGCGGCCGCGGTTACCCTGCTTCTAACCCGCTTTGTACCCACAATTTGGCTGCGTAAGTCCAACCCGCGATTCACTATCCCTTTTAACCCATCCTTGCCGCTTCTTTAAATCAATGGGTAACCACGCCGTGACCTGAGTGCCCGGCTGGACGTCCGAGGTCACGGCATGCGCTCATTCACCATCGCCGACGAGGGCTGCTGGAAGCCGCCTCACATGGGGAGCGCCCGATCCGCCCCGGGCTGCTGAAGCCGCTCTCACCGCCGGCTGCCCCCGGGAGGAGGGGAGAGAGGACTAGGGCTGCTCCGGAGACCAGCACCCATGGATGCGGCCAGGGCAGGTGAGCGAGGGCTGGGGGAAAGTTTGCCCGATCCTGTTGAGTGCAGGTTTTATCAAGCACAACAATGCTTTACCACCCTGGGTTTGAAAGTTATTTTTCAGAATACTGTTCGCATTGCAGTGGAAAGGAGAATGCATTGACATAGCGGAGAGAGGAACTGGGACGCTTACAAAAATCTTTCGTCCTTCCAGTGATGGGATTAGTTGCGATCTGAAGAGTGGCTTTCCCAGTGCGTTGGAGTTTAGGTTATGCTTGGAAACAACAGGTCCTTCCTAATACGTTTTTCTTTTGGTCTGATTTGCTTGTATTTTTTTCCCCTAGGGGAATTGTCTTGCTAAATCATGACCCTTGCTGTTAATGGCCGGCTGATACTTCTCTGATCCTTTTCTTTTGCCTAAAGTTGGGATCCACTTCCTGGTACCTGTCATTTGAAATGACAGGTACCAGCGCACCCAGGATACTGTATAGACGCTGTATAGCGCTCTATACAGTAAAATGGATTGCGCTTCATGGACGCTTCTTGGACGCACTTTGGACACGGCTTGCATTTGCATGCCATTTAAATACTGTATCGAGCGGTATGTGATCCGAACTGTACGCGCGGCAAACGAGCGGGCGCCCGGCCCTGCCGCACTTTTTCTACCGCATCCTTACTGTCAGGTTGATACTGTAAGACCGCGGGAGAGCGGATGAACGCCCGCTCTCCCAGCGCGCGCACCGGCCCCTCGCCGGTGCGGGCGATTCAGTATTTAAATGAGGTGACGCGGGAAAAACGGGGAAAAGGAGGTGCTAGGAACACTAGCGCGTCCCTAGCGCCTCCTTTTGGCCTGGAGCGGCGGCTGTTAGTGGGTTTGACAGCCGACGCTCAATTTTGCCGGCGTCGGTTCTCGAGCCCGCTGACAGCCACGGGCTCGGAAACCGGACGCCGGCAAAATTGAGCATCCGGTTTTCGGCCCAACAGCCGCGGGCCGAATTCAAATTTTTTTTTTTTTTTTTTTTTTACTTTTTTTACTTATGGGGACCTCCGACTTAATATCGCTATGATATTAAGTCGGAGGGTGCACAGAAAAGCAGTTTTTACTGCTTTTCTGTGCACTTTCCTGGCGCCAGAAGAAATTAGCGCCGACCTTTGGGTCGGTGCTAATTTCTTAGAGTAAAATGTGCGGCTTGGCTGCACATTTTACTTACTGGATCCCGCGCGCATACCTAACAGGGCCATCAACATGCATTTGCATGTTGAGGGCGCTATTAGGTGCCTCGGGTGGGCCGCGTGTTTTCCTCCCCTTACTGAATAAGGGGTAAGGGAAAACACGCGTCCAGAGCAGGCTGACAGTGCGCTCCGACGGAGCACACTTTACTGTATCGACCAGTGTATCGGCCTGCTAGTGATCTGGTAATTGCCAATGTTACTCAAGATTAGCCCATTTCATTTTATATTTTTCGAAGGGAAAACCTCATAGATCATAACAGTGGTACGACCCGACATAGAAAAGCAAGATGAACTTATCTCCAGGCATAGAATTCTTTTTTTTCTTTCTTTTGCCAGATACTTGCTTATAGCAACCAGTGTTTGGCGTAAGCCACCGCCGCCAACATTGTCAACGTTTTGCTTCAAATGGTGCTTCAAGGCAGGCTCTGTGGTGTAAAAACAATTCAAACATTAGCTCGATAACATAAAAGTTTTCATAGGCTCAGTGTGTTATAATCGGTAGAACTCATGGTTGTGATGTGAACTGTTCGTTTCAGAAGTCGGGCTTAGTTTAAAGCATTTAAACATGGCGGCTAGATTTAAATCTCAGACTTACTCAGAATGCAACCAATAAAATGTCACGCAACAACGTTGAACGTCATGATGACGTAAAATTTTAAGATCTCTGAATTTACAGAATTGCCTGCTTGAACAAAGTCAATGAAGACAGCCTACCGGCATTTAAATTATATATGACAGCTTGAATATGCATTAATCTTATGGTCTTATTATTCTCAAGTGTTTAATGAATTAAGCTATTCCACTCGATTTTGGTATTGAGATCATGAGGTTCTTCACTGTTTAATTTAAATATCCATTGCTGTTCTCTTCGATATAGCCACTTTTCTCTGTCACCTCCTCTTGGATCCGATCTAACATGATCAATTGCAAACCAGTGCAATTCTTCCACTTTGTGGTTGGCTGCGATACAATGCATGACCAAAGGTGCGTTTTCTCTTTTGTTTTTAATGCAGCTTTTATGTTCTCCAATATGGGATCTGAGTGGTCTGGTGGTTTGACCCACGTATATCTTGTCACAAGGGCAAGTGATTATATAAATCGCAAAATCTGTTTGACATGTAGTGAAGTTGTTAAATTTGAACGTGTATTTAGTCCGCGGACAAATATATTCCTTCTTTTCTAGTGTTTGACTACATATTTTACAATGACCGCATTTATGGTGTCCTTTTAAAACAGTGCCTTGTAAAGTGATGGCCTTCTCAATTTTTTCTGGCAATAAAATTGGACTCGAGATTTCTTTCAGATTCTTCCCTCTGAGAAAGCCACTCTGAATTCCAGGATTTCCATACTTGGTATCATCCTGATTAAGGACCAATGGTTACGCATGCTTTGGATGATTTTATGTGAGGATGGTGAATATTTAGTTACATAAGTGATGATATCTTGTTCTGGTTCCTTCTGCTGTGGAGCTAATAAAGCTTCTCTGTCATAGTACAGCGCCCTTTTAAATGCTTTTTTAATGCATTTAGAAGGATAACCTTTTAAAATCTTGCATTAAATGGGCAGATTGTTGTCTATAGATATCATTATTGGAACAGTTTCGCTTATATCTTAGAAATTGTGAGAAAGGCAGGCTATTTTTCAGAGGAAATGGCTGTGAACTGTCATAATGGAGCATAGTGTTGTGATCAGTGTTCTTTTGAATACCTTCATCATTATTTCACCAGAGTCTGTTTTAACTAACAGTACGTCCAGAAAAGATATTTCTTGAAAATGATGGTGCATTTCAAATTGAATTTTTTCATCGCAGGTATTAATCCACTGTACAAAGGACAGTACTTCTTTTTCATCACCACTCCATATGATGAAAATATCATCAATATATCTTTTGTAAAAAAAAAAGATGTTCTGCAAAAAAGGGAAATGATCAATCCATTCTGTTTCGAACTCAGCCATAAATAAATTGGCAATTGTAGGGGCCATTGTTGCTCCCATTGCTGTTCCAGAAATTTGTTGGTAATACATTTGTTGGACTATAAAGAAATTTTTTTTGAGAACAATGGTGGCTAGTTGAAGAATAAACTCACTAGGCATGCGATGTGGTCTTGGTCTCTTGTCCAAATATCTTGCAACAATTTTCAGGGCGTCTTCTTGTGGTATTGAGGTGTATAAAGACTTGATGTCTAGAGTCACAAGCCATTTATTCGTAATGTCCCCAGACAAATCGTTGATCATACATAAAAAATGAGATGTATCTCGAATGTAAGTAGGACTAGAAGACACAAATTCTCTCAAAAAACAATCTGGAAAGAGGCTCAAGTAAAGAATCATTCGAGGATATGATAGGTCTCCCCGGTGGACTTTGTAAGGTTTTATGGACCTTGGGTAAAATGTATATTGTGGGAACTTTTGGATGTTTTATGTTCAAAAAATTGTAATTCTTCGTTGGTTAAAAAGCCTTCTTTTTTGCCTTTATCAATAAGCTGATGTATGTTTTTTTGTAATTGAGCAGTGGGATTGCATGGTAATCTGAGGTACGTTGTCTTATCTTCTATCTGTCGAACAATTTCTTGGACATAGTCTGTCCTGTTTAGCAACACAATGGAACCACCTTTTGTCCGCAGGCTTGATTATAACTTCTTTATTGTTGGACAAGGAAGATAAAATTTGACGAGCATTTTTATTTAGATTATTTTGAAATTTTTCATTTTGATTCTCCAATTTTAGAACATCTTTTAAAACCAATTGGTAAAAGGTGTCTATCAATGGATTAGATGGTCCTGGTGGAATCCATTTTGAAGGATTGGATATGACACTGTTATCTTGATAGTTATTGTCATTATTTAGAAAAAAATCTTTTTAATTTAATTTTCTAATGAAGCATTGTAAATCAATACGGAATTGAAATCCATTGTGTTTCTCCGTAGGAAAAAAGGATAAACCCAAATTTAGGACATTTTCTTCTTTTAGCATGAGAGGCAGGTGCAATAGATTAATGGTTACTTTCTCTTGCCTCAAGTCATTCCCTGAGATCTCGTGGTGATGTTGTGTTGGAACATTTTTCTATGGTCTTTCTTCCCTGTTTTTCCTTTTTTTGATGGATGATCGTTGTTTTCTAAAAAAATCACTATCTTCATTTAGTATTCTCTCTTTCTTCTTCATCTGATGAGCTGCCAGATGATGTATTAAAGGCAACTTGCTTCTTTTTATCTTTAGGTTGCATCCAGTTGTAGATGCTGCCACGTTTTTAATCTTGTTCATCTCTTGAGAATTTGGATATCTTATATTCTTTTAATTCTTTCTTAAAGTTTTCTACTGGTTTTTGTAAATCAGAGAAATTATTGTCAAAAGTTGCTTGATCAACCTCAGATTTTAAAGAAATGATTTTTTCATCCAATTGTGCTCTTAGTTGGTTACATAAAGTTTGAGTGGACTCAATAATTAGGACCATAAGGTCTAGTGAGCACTTATTGAGAATGGAATTCCATCATTCCAAAAAAGAAGAATCATCTGTAAATAGTTTGGGTTCCTTCTGAATCCTGAGACCTCTAGGGAGTCTTTCTTGTCTACAATATTCCACCAGGGTAATCCCATGCAATTCACTTCTGGTAATTCTTTTGGATAATGCCAATAATTATGTCCAAGTACTGGATGTGGTTTTGAAATTGGTATTGGAAAATAAGGACGTGGTGTTCAGAAGATTGGTTACATGTTCCTGAGAATAACTGAAGGCGCTTTGCCATGTATGAGACATCCTGGTCAAGGAGTTATAATATTTGAGCAGGATAACTGTGCTGATGGAATTCCACAAGGAACTTCTAATCGCATGAATAAGATCCAGGCCTTTAGAAAAACAAATATCATTACCCACAAGATGAATTCAAATTAAACAGGGATTCAGACAATCACATTTTCCTTTCAACCAAGGTATCCCATCCAAAGCACTTGGATTCCTAAAGCAACCAAGCCAAGGTGAACACCAAAGGGGCCTATTACCACTTCTTCCACTCAAAAGCTAAACATTTAGATCACAGCCTAAGGAAACTGACAAAGAGCTAACAGAAAACATAATATAGAAGATGAAATAAAATGGCTAGATGTATAATTTAAGGCAAAATCTACCTCATGGTAATCGGCAAAGGTATCAGCTCCAACACCACAGCCGTTTCAGAGCAGCAGCTGAGAAAACCCTGGAAGCCGCATAGGTGGCAGCACCTATTCTAAAAGAATAGAAAGGGTTAATAAACGTGGACAAAGGTGAACCGGTAGATGTAATGTATCTGGATTTTCAGAAGGTGTTTGACAAAGTCCCTTCTAAGGAAACTAAAAAGTCATGGGATAGGAGGCGATGTCCTTTGGTGGATTACAAATTGTTTACTTGTCGTTATATTATTTGTAATCTTGATTTTTGGTATAAATGTTTTTATGTAATTATGTAAACCGCTATGACGGTCCCCACCAAATACCGGAATAGAAATTTTAATAAATAAATAAATAGAGAATAGGATTAAATGGTCAATTTTCTCAGAGGAAAAAGGTAAACAGTGGAGTGCCTTAGGGTTCTGTACTTGGACCTGTGCTTTTCAATATATATATAAATGATCTGGAAAGGAATACGACAAGTGAGGTAATCAAATTTGCAGATGATACAAAATTGTTCAGAGTAGTTAAATCACAAAATTAATTGCAGCAGTAGCATGGGATCTTCTTAGTGTTTGGGTAATTGCCAGGTTCTTGTGGCCTGGTTTGGCCTCTGTTGGAAACAGGATGCTGGGCTTGATGGACCCTTGGTCTGACCCAGCATGGCAATTTCTTATGTTCTTAAGTTCTTATGTGATATATTGCAGGAGGAACTTGAGAGACTGGAAAATTGGGCATACAAATGGCAGATGAAATTTAATGTGGACAAGTGCAAGGTGTTGCATGTAGGGAAAAATAACCCTTGCTGTAGTTACAAAAGGTTAGGACTTTTCAGCTTGGAGAAGAGACGGCTGAGGGGGGGATATGATAGAGGTGTTTAACATCATGAGAGGTCTAGAACAGGTAAATGTGAATCAGTTGTATACTGCTTTTCTGTACATCCTCCAACTTAATATCGTGGTGATATTAAGTCGGAGGAACCAAAACTTCAAAAGGTTTAAAAAAAGAATTAAAAGTGCCAGTGGTCAGATTATTTATTTTATTTATTTATTTATTTAAATATTTTTATATACCGGCATTCGTAAGACACATCATGTCGGTTTACAGGTAACGGTGAAAGGAAATTACAATGAACGATGATAGCAGGATAGTTAGATAACAAAGGAAAGTACATTTTATAGAGGTCAACAAGCAAAATAACATTTGGTTGAACAAAATGGAGTTTTAGGTTATCCATATTAAAATTAAATAAACATATCAACTTATAATCAGTATTAGGTAGATATATGAACTTATGGGATTAGGGAAACAAATGCTCCGTTAACGAGTGTCCATTTTCCTAACCCGTGTACAGTGTAACCTCTCCTGGGTGCCCGCTGCCGAGGAGGCGCTAGGGGGCGCACAATTGACCCTAGCGCCTCCTTGCCAGCGCAACCCCTCATTTACATATTGCATCGTGCACCCATGAGCGGTGCCGGGACGCACGTTAGGAAAGTGGGCGCTCAACACTGAGTGCCTGCTTTCCGCGCTCATTTATTGCATCGGCCCCAAAATGAGCGACTCCAACATTGCTCTATGCTTCAACGGCAAGAGGAAATGTGGTAAATAGGATTTGCATTCATAAAAAAGAGGAGAGTAGCTTGCTTATTACGGCAGTTACTACCCCAAACCAAATAAGCCTGATACTTCACTTTCAATGCATATCCAGCATAGCTCACTGCTTCAATGGCGGGGGGAATGAAGAAAAGATGATTTATATTCAGACAACAACCAACAAGGACTGAATTACATAGTCTGGATAAGCAAATATGCATGGGTATAACTTGCTTGTTACGGCGGTTACTAGCCCGAATCAATTAAGCATGATACTTCACTTGGAATACATATCCAGCGCAGCTCACTGCTTCAAAGGCACGGGGGAATGAAGAAAAGATGCTTTATATTTAGACAACAACCAACAAGGACTGAATTGCACAGGCTGGATAAACAAATAAGAGTGGGAGTAGCTTGCTTATTGCGGCAGTTACTACCCCTAACCAATTAAGCCTGATACTTCACTTAGATGCAGCTCCAGCACTACTCTACAGCAATGGCAGGGGTGGAAGTGAAATAGAACCAAAAAGTTACTAAGGGCCAAGGGTAACAGATAAGTATGAGAAAAAATAAGTGTGAAAGCTTGCTGGGCAGACTGGATGGGCTGTTTGGTCTTCTTCTGCTATCATTTCTATGTTTCTAGGTAACTAGGGGGCACTCCATGAAGTTAGCATGTGGCACATTTAAGACTGATCGGAGAAAGTTCTTTTTCACTCAAGGCACAATAAAGCTCTGGAATTTGTTGCCAGAGGATGTGGTTAGTGCAGTTAGTGTAGCTGGGTTCAAAAAAGGTTTGGATAAGTTCTTGGAGGAGAAGTCCATTAATGGCTATTAATCAAGTTTACTTAGGGAATAGCCACTGCTATTAATTGCATCAGTAGCATGGGATCTTCTTAGTGTTTGGGTCATTGCCAGTATTTTTGGCCTGGTTTGGCCACTGCTGGAAACAGGATGCTGGGCTTGATGGATCCTTAGTCTGACCCAGTATGGCATGTTCTTATGTTCTTATTATGTACCAAACATACAGGATTACCATGAAGAAAAGCTCCCCGATATATTTACAAGTCATCCAAAGAATACCCAAGGCACATTTATTTATTTATTTTTAATTTTTATATACCGGAATTCCTGTATGCAATACAAATCAGTCCGGTTTACAAGTAACGAAAAGGTTGCCCTGGTCTGGGAGGTTAGACTGGGGTTTTTTACATAGAACATAGAACAATAACAATCAACTATTGAACATTATTACAAGGAACAGTGAAAGTAACAATAGTATTTAACAAACAGATAATATTATTATAACATTATTTGTGTTCACATTTTACAAGGAACTTTAGTAGCGTATATAGTCTGCAAGTAATCGGTTAAATAATATAATATGAGAAGGATGACTTAAATAAATAGATATTTCGAATAATCAAGTCCGTGTATGAATTTGAGTGTCAATGTGTTTGTGACACCTTGCAATGGTTGGATCTGAAAGACAGGAGGAGGTGCCTAGTTACACTCTGGGAATTGGAACGCTTGCCTGAAGAGCCAGGTTTTTAACCTTTTTTTGAACTCTGGTAGGTTGGGTTCGAGTCTTATGTCTGGTGATTATTTCTTAATAAATATTACATTGGTAATATTTATTAAGAAATAATCATCCAAAAGCAGGGCCATACCCAGCACAAATCAAGCCTCTCGTCAGCACTCTGCAAACTGAAATTTAGTCAGAGGTGAGGTGTCCTTCTGAATCAGCCAAAAAGAAAAGATGCCCCAGTCACTTCTGTTTCCACCTAGTCTGGCGCTGGTCATGAAAGAACACGACGCTGCTCGCAAAGCCAGCCAGCACCGATATGTGACTGGATCCATTAGGGACAAAAGCGACTGGGACTCGCTCCTGCCCCTTTCTATCCAGGAAACCCCCATGAAAAGAGTAAGGGGGAGGGGGGGGGGCGGAAGGCTCACATTTACCAAAGCAAAAAATCTGAATAATATTTGGAATGAGTCCATTTTAAATTCGCTCTGTCTGAAACGAACGAAAAATTGACTCATTTGTCATATTTTATCCATTTGGCTAAAATGAGTGCCCATCTCTGTCATCAAAATAAATCATGAATTAGTTTGTGTTGCAAACTTTTCTATGCAGAATGCACTGGGCAAGATCCAAGGCCTTTCAGCCTGCACAGGTGTACCTGGGCTCCCCTGTATAAAGTGCAATGCTTAAGAATTTCATGATTGAGATGCGGGGACCAGAATTGTACACAGTATTCAAACTTAAATCAAGCGGAGTTTGTTTGTAATCAGAGCCAGGATTCTTATTTTGTATGTTTAAATGATTAAACATAATTGATTAAAATAGCAATTGCTTGAAAAGGAACATATATTCTTTTGTTGTGTTTTGCAGTGTCTGAACAATCACTTAAATCACTTTAACTAAGGTCTTGCACAGTTCACAGATACTGCGGTCTTCCTAATGGCTGTGTTAGGTTAAACCTATCGTTCAGACATTAGTAGAAGCAGTCAGCAATATCTGGTCTGCGTCTCTCCGAGATCAGCTCCGATGCCTCCAGGAAAGCCGGCAGCAGCTCTCTCGCCCTGGCTGCCTCCAGGATAGCAGGAGACCAGGTTTCTCCAGCAATGTGTGTGTGCAGAAGGAATGAAGGATGCTATGGAATTTTTTTCTTCAGCGGGAAGGCAGCTTTTTTTCTAGATATCCAGCAGGATGGTCAGTCAGTCACAGCAAATGGATCTGGTATTAGGGGGGTCTTCCAGGGTCTTTTGTCTCTTCTTTTCAAAACCTCACTTTACATTACTCTGCTTCATTATTACGCTATGCCTCACCCGGGGGTTGTGTGCTGCCTGTCGTGGGCGAGCACAAGATGGGCCTTAACGGGCAGCAGCTTTGCATCACAGGAGCACGGTCTTCTGCCTCCCCCTTGGGTTGAGCCCTCAGTTTCTAGGGCTTTCTTGTCGTCATGCAAAGGTGGGGACAGAGGCCAGGCAGTTAGCCAAGCTGAGCGAGAATGGAGCCTGCTCCCAGGGCGAGATGAGGCACGCGGGAACAAGCACCAGAGGAGACAAGGGCCACGGAGAGTGGAACCAGGGAACCACAGGACTTCCAAGGAGGACGGCAGGAACGAGGCAGGGAGAAGGAGCACTGGGAATGCGCCAGAACATGCCAGGCCGCTAGCACCGCTAGGAAGGCAGGACACCTGTTGCAAAGGCACCGGGGGGGCAGTTCCGAGACTCCCTTTATGCAAGGCAGGATGTGATGTCATCCGAGTGCATCACAGGAAGTCCTGCCAGCAGGACCTATCAAAGGGCTCAAGAGCTGTCTCCCCCCAAACTCCCAAAGACAGGGAGCCAGAGGGGGAGACTCTAGGAGCTAGGGGTTTTGCTCTGTGCTTGCAGCTTAGGAAGCAACAGGAAGTGGGGGAGGCGTGGAAGGGCACAGCAGTGGCTGCAGAGTGGCAGGGGCTGATGTGTTCCTGCCCAGGATTACAGTACCCCACCTTCTGCACATTGCATATCCCTAACAACATTCCCTGTACGTACCCAGATCAGTCCAGACTGTGGGTTATACCTCCCTTCCAGCAGATGGAGACAGAGAAAATTTGAAGGGCACCCCCTCTTAACCCGGTGTGCCACCTGCATCTCTTCTATATTTCTCTGTCTCCAGCAGACGAAGGTAATGCAAACCCTGCAGTCTTGCCCTGATCTTAGGGTTGAGACAATCTCTTACTTAAAAAAAAAATAATTCAGAATCTAGCAGGACAAATCTTAACCTCCCAGGGGGGTAGGCAGGTCCTGGAGAGACCATCGCCCCCTGGTAGCAGGTTTGAGAAGCTGGGGTTGGTGGCCCCGCAAAGCTCCTGTGAGTATGCCCAGCCCATCATACTTCGCAATTAATATCTGGTTTGATGCCTAATTCCACTGTTTTGTAACCTCGCAGTTGTTTCTCCTCCCTCGTTGTTATCCTAGTGTTACTATCCTTTCTCTTAAAATTCCTTACCCCGGTTTTTGTTATCAATGTTATAGTTTCATTTACCTCTCTTTTCCTGTTAATTCAGTTCCATGTAAACCGACATGATGTACCTAAAGGTGCCTGGGGGAGATTACCGGAGGTCCGGTCCCTTCTTCCCTCCTCTTTCTTACCCCCCAGCCCGGTTAAAAAAAAAAAAAAAGAAAAATAATATTCAAGAAGCAGCCCGTCAGCCTTCTTTACAGCTTTTCATTTTTTGTGGACTGCTGCGGCGGCTGCTTGTCTTTGAGGGCCGGGGTTATTTTCGGCGAGTTTCTTTACCTGCCGCTCGATTCCCTCTGCATTCGCATCTTCTCCGGCGCCTCCACGATGCCGCATCCATCCAGATGCATTGCCTGCAGAGAGACTGCTTCGTGTCTCTCCCGTGCAGGCCTGTGCACCCGGTGCCTCTCCGGGGGCGAGGGGAACTCATTTAAGGGAGCGGGGTGTCCCACTAAGTCCCGAGGAGCAACGAAGAGACCTGCCCCTCAGGAGGCCCGGGCCGATCTGTTCCCGTGGGAACGGCGGCCATTTTGAAAACATTTGCAGACGTGCGGGCCAGAGCAGCGGGGGGAGGGGATCTCCCGCCCGACTTGTCTCCAGTTCCTGGCAGTCCTGAGGATCTAGCAGATCTGGACCAGGACATATCGGAGGGTGAGCCCGATCCCCTGGGGAGGGAAGGGGCTTCCTACAGTAACTTCACCCTCTATTTTCTCCTCTTAATGCACAAAGCTTTTTTAGTGGCGCAGAACCCAGCAAAGCGGGGCTTTGCATTTGGGTAGCGCTGACGGGCCCCCCCCCCAAGCGCGTAGACCCCCAGCCGTCCCTACGCGTCGCTAGGTTGTGGAGCTCCTCCCTATTCAGCGGGAAAGCTCTCCTGGACACGGCTGGCATAGGTGCTCCGGACCCACTGGCGACTCCCTTGCTCTTACCCGGCTCGGGGTCAGAGGACGACCTGGGTAAGGCGACACCTCTAGATGGGGATGACCCAAAAGTTGTCAGTCTGTTCCACAGAGAAGAGTTGGACCCTCTTATTCCGTGGGTCCTATCAGAACTTGGGGTTGATCTCCCCCAAGAAGCCCTGCCACAAGATTCTGTGGACCGGTCCAGGCAGGATTGTGGGCTCCAGCAAAGACTTTTCCTTTTCATCCTATGCTGCAGCAGCTGATGGCCCGGGAGTGGGATGTGCCAGAGGCAGGTTTACGTATGGGGCGGGCTGTGGACAAACCTTATCCCTTGCCTGAAGAGTCTCTGGAGATCTTGAGGTCTCCTAAGGTGGATGCTTCAGTGTTGGCTGTGACGAAGAGGACCACAATCCTGGTCGCAGGTGCGGCAGCTCTAAAAGACCTGCAGAATAGAAAGCTTGAAGTTCTCCTTAAGCGCATTTTCGAAGTTTCGGCCCTGGGAATCCGGGAGGCCGTGTGCAGTAGCTATATGCTCTGACCGAGCCTCTGCTGGGTTCAACAGCTGTTAACATCGAGAGAGCTTCCTTCTGACGAGTCGGCGCAGGCGGAGCACTTGGAGACGGCAGTTGCATATGGGGTGGATCTTCTCCGTACTTCCTTTCACACTATGTCGTCCACAGTATCTGCGAGGCAGCTCCTGTGGCTTCGCAACTGGGTGGCAGATGTCTCTTCCAAAGCACAGTTGAGTGCGTTACCGTTCAAAGGAAAGTTTTCTTTGGGGAGGACTTGGAGCAGCTAATAAAGTCCCTGGGAGAGAATAAAATTCACAAGCTCCCAGAGGATAGACCGAAGCCTTCCAGAGACTTCCCATCAACACGTTCTCATTTTCGAGGACAAAGGAGGTTTCGTCAGAACAGAACTCAGGCTGCAGTGCAAAGGCAGCCAATGGGCAGGCCGCAATCCTGGGCCTCGTCCTTTCGGGGTCGCAGAACCTCTCGTGACAGAGTCGCTTCCTTGTCCCTTTGATCCAAGTCTTCTCAATGAGATATGGCCGGCCCATTCCTCGTGTTGGGGGCCAGTTGTCCCAGTTCTACGAGGAATGGGCCAGAATAACCTCCGATCAGTGGGTTTTAAGCATCATAGAACATGGCTACGCTTTGGAATTTGCTCGGCCTCTTCAAGACTTCTTTATGGTCTCCCCCTGCAGTCCGAGGACCAAGGCACAGATCATCCAGCAGACCCTCGACCGACTGACATCTCTCGGGGTGGTAAGGCCTGTTCCCCAAGAGGACTGGAAGACGGGGCGATACTCCATCTATTTCATGGTCCCCAAGAAGGAGGGGTCCTTCTGGCCTATCCTAGACTTCAAAAAGGTAAACAGGGCTCTCAAAATCCCACATTTCCGGATGGAAACTCTGCACTCAGTCATTGCAGTGGTCCGCAAAGGCAAGTTCCTGGCATCCCTGGATCTGATGGAAGCGTTCTTGCACATACCCATCTGCGAAGATCATCAGAAGTTTCTTCGCTTCATGATCCTCGGTATGCATTTCCAGTTCTGCGCCCAGCCTTTCGGTCTGGCTATGGCACCTCGCACATTCACCAAGGTTATGGTGGTTGTAGTGGCAGCCCTGCGGAAGCAAGGACTTCTCATTCATCCGTACCTGGACGACTGGCCCATTCGAGCAAAGTCGAGAGCTCTCTGCAAGGAAGATATCATCAAGTTTGTGAGTCTTCTGGAGTTGCTCAGATGGGTTGTCAATCAGGCCAAGAGCAACCTCCTCCGGTCACAGACGATGGACTTTCTGGGGGCCCGGTTTGATAATAGGGTGGGGAAGGTATCCTTTCCACTGGACCGAATAACCAAATTGACACAGCAGATTCGTCGTCGGTTGTTGTCGCTTCCACTCCCCAAAGCCTGGGACTATTTGCAGGTTCTTGGTTTCTCTGTTACGAGCGCGGTCGTCTCGGGCGGGTGGTGAGCCCTTGGGCCACGGCAGGACCCCAGGAGGAGCCCAAGGCCACACCGTGGGAGGTGAGCTGTGCAGGCATGGTGAGCCAGGCAGGCAGGAACAGAAGCAGGAAGTCCGGCCCTCAGCCGGACCTGCATGCCCATGGTAGCCAACACGGGGAAGTTGACTAGTGAACGGTCCTCCGACTGTCCCCGGCCCTTTCGGACCCGCCGCAGGGAACGGCAATGGGCAGCAGGCCGGACAGAGGCGAGGGCAGACAGAGTCCTTAAACTGAAGACATCAGACGGGGCAGAAGCAAGACGAAGACATCAGGACAAGGGCTGAAGCGAGACACAGGAAAGGCCCAGGCGAGCAGGAACTCCGATGCTGGGATACTCACATCCGAAGCCCCCTCGGCTGGCAGAAGCTCAAGAGCCCGTGGGACGAATCCCTCCTGTTGGCCACTCCAGGGCCCCAACAGGACAGAAGGCTCAGGAACCAGGTCAAGGCAGAGACAGGAAGACATCCGGACAAGGGCTGAAGCAGACACTGAAGACAAGGCTGGACGGGAACATTGCACTGTCCATCAGGGCGCCCTACTCAGCCCGCCCGTGGGACTGAGTCGCGGACCACCCTGTCCCAGACGCGCCCTACACAGCCTAGGAAGGCTGGTCGCGGACCACGCTGAGAAGGAGGGTGCGGGGAAGACCCAGGCGAGCAGGAACTCCGATGCTGGGATACTCACATCCGAAGCCCCCTCGGCTGGCAGAAACAGGAGCAGACATCAGGCAAGGACACTGGACTAGGAATCATGGAAGACCTGGATCAGCACGGTTACAGCCAACTGTAAGGCCTGATCAAAGGCCGAAGACAAGCAGGAGTCGGAGTCACGGACCGGAGTCAAGGCAGGCTGAAGACAAGCAGGAGTCAGAGTCACGGACCGGAGACAAGGCAGGCTGAAGACAAGCAGGAGTCGGAGTCACGGACCGGAGTCAAGGCAGGCTGAAGACAAGCAGGAGTCAGAGTCACAGACCGGAGTCAAGGCAGGCTGAAGGCAAGCAGGAGTCGGAGTCACGGACCGGAGTCAAGGCAGGCTGAAGGCAAGCAGGAGTCGGAGTCACGGACCGGAGTCAAGGCAGGCTGAAGACAAGCAGGAGTCGGAGTCACGGACCGGAGTCAAGGCAGGCTGACGACAAGCAGGAGTCGTAGTCACGGAGGACCTGGATCGGGAGAGGCCACAGGCAACTGTGTGACCCAATCCGAAGGCAAAGACACAGTGAACAGAAAGTCCTTAAATACTGGAGGTAGAGGGCAACTCCCTGGGAGGAGCTTGCCAGGACCGCCCACCGCTGGTCCTATAACTAGGGTAGAGAGCTGCGGGCCAGCCCCTAGGGAAGGGCGTCGCCCAACAGGAAGTCCAAACACTGAGGCTGCAAGCCACAGGCACAGCTAGGCCTCTCAGGCCCTGGAGCAAGTCCTGGATGATGCGCAGGCGAGGCCCTGGCTTCAGAGCGGCCTCTGGAGGAAGGTAAGAGACCTCCTGCAGCGCAGCAGCAGGGGGGATCGCAACAGTACCCCCCCCTCAAAGAATCCCCCCCCTCACAGAGGGACCAAAAACAAAAGCAAAGCAAGAAAAGCAAACAACCACACACACCACAAGCAAGCAAGCAACCAACAACCACACACCACAAGCAAGCAACCAACAACCACACACCACAAGCAAGCAAGCAAGCAAGCAACCAACAACCACACACCACAAGCAAGCAAGCAAGCAAGCAACCAACAACCACACACCACAAGCAAGCAAGCACACAGCACAGGCAAGCAACCCACCAAACACACAGCACAGCCAAGCAACCCACCAAACACACAGCACAGCACAGGCAAGCAACCCACCAAACACACAGCACAGCACAAGCAAGCAACCCACCAACCAAACACACAGCACAGCACAAGCAAGCAACCCACCAACCAAACACACAGCACAGCACAAGCAAGCAACCCACCAACCAAACACACAGCACAGCACAGGCAAGCAAGCAACCCACCAACCAAACACACAGCACAGCACAGGCAAGCAAGCAACCCACCAACCAAACACACAGCACAGCACAGGCAAGCAAGCAACCCACCAACCAAACACACACACAGCACAGGCAAGCAAG
Organism: Rhinatrema bivittatum; assembly: GCF_901001135.1. Classification (NCBI taxonomy): domain Eukaryota; kingdom Metazoa; phylum Chordata; class Amphibia; order Gymnophiona; family Rhinatrematidae; genus Rhinatrema; species Rhinatrema bivittatum. Next base: position 831,679,836 of record NC_042615.1, read on the forward strand.
CAACCCACCAACCAAACACACACACAGCACAGGCAAGCAAGCAACCCACCAACCAAACACACACACAGCACAGGCAAGCAAGCAACCCACCAACCAAACACACACACAGCACAGGCAAGCAAGCAACCCACCAACCAAACACACACACAGCACAGGCAAGCAAGCAACCCACCAACCAAACACACACACAGCACAGGCAAGCAAGCAACCCACCAACCAAACACACACACAGCACAGGCAAGCAAGCAACCCACCAACCAAACACACACACAGCACAGGCAAGCAAGCAACCCACCAACCAAACACACACACAGCACAGGCAAGCAAGCAACCCACCAACCAAACACACACACAGCACAGGCAAGCAAGCAACCCACCAACCAAACACACACACAGCACAGGCAAGCAAGCAACCCACCAACCAAACACACACACAGCACAGGCAAGCAACCAAACACGACGAGAGACCAACCAAACCCAAGGAAACACGGGACCACGCGAACACGGGACCGAGGGAACAAGAGACAGAGCGAACGGAGACCGCGCGAGCGACACACACAAAAACAAAGAGGGAGCAAGGGAACGGAGAGCGAGGAGCGGAGAGCAAAGGAGCAGAGAGCAAGGGAGCGGAGAGCGAAGGAGCAGAGAGCAAGGGAGCGGAGAGCGAGAGAGCGAAGGGAGAAAGAGCGAAGGGCGAGAGACAGGAAGCAGGGGAAACAACGTGGGAACGAGGAGGACGGGAACCCACAAGCAGGAAACAACAAGCGGGAAAACAGCACAAACGAGCAACACAGGACCAACAGTACAAACGAGCAACACAGGACTAACAGCACCAACGAGCAACACAGGAAAAACAGACAACAAGCGGGAAAACAGCACAAACGAGCAACACAGGACCAACAGTACAAACGAGCAACACAGGACCAACAGCACCAACGAGCAACATAGGAAAAACAGACAAGCAGGAAAACAGCACAAACGAGCAACCCAGGGCCAACAGCACAAACGAGCAACCCAGGGCCAACAGCACAAACGAGCAACCCAGGGCCAACAGCACAAACGAGCAACCCAGGGCCAACAGCACAAACAGCACGCACGCCGCACACAGCACAGACGAGCACGCACGCCGCACACAGCACAGACGAGCACGCACGCCGCACACAGCACAGACGAGCACGCACGCAGCACACAGCACAGACGAGCACACCCAGGCACACAGCAAGAGCAAGAACAAGAGGGGGGGAGGGCAGGCAGAAACTACAGCAACATCAGGAGGAGCGCAGGCGCCTCCTGCAGGTCGTGGAACTCCATCCTGGGAACAAGGAAACGATGGTTTGGGCGCAGGCGCCTCCTGCAGGTCGTGGGAACCCAAACAGCTGGCGCCTCCAGCAGGTCGTAAGCAAGAGCAGAAGCTGGCGCCCCCAGCAGGTCGTAAGCAAGAGCAGAAGCTGGCGCCCCCAGCAGGTCGTAAGCAAGAGCAGAAGCTGGCGCCCCCAGCAGGTCGTAAGCAAGAGCAGAAGCTGGCGCCCCCAGCAGGTCGCAAGCAAGAGCAGAAGCTGGCGCCCCCAGCAGGTCGCAAGCAAGAGCAGAAGCTGGCGCCTCCAGCAGGTCGCAAGCAAGAGCAGAAGCTGGCGCCTCCAGCAGGTCGCAAGCAAGAGCAGAAGCTGGCGCCTCCAGCAGGTCGAGAAACAAAAGCAGACAGAAGAAAAAATCCTGGAATCAGACAAGTCCATCACGAGCACAGCTCACCGAGCTCATGGCCTTCGGATTCTGTTACGAGCGCGCGCGGGCGCGGTCGTCTCGGGCGGGTGGTGAGCCCTTGGGCCACGGCAGGACCCCAGGAGGAGCCCAAGGCCACACCGTGGGAGGTGAGCTGAGCAGGCATGGTGAGCCCGGCAGGCAGGAACAGAAGCAGGGAGTCCGACCCTCAGCCGGACCTGCATGCCCATGGTAGCCAACACGGGGAAGTTGACTAGTGAACGGTCCTCCGACTGTTCCCGGCCCTTTCGGACCTGCCGCAGGGAACGGCAATGGGCAGCAGGCCGGACAGAGACGAGGGCAGACAGAGTCCTTAAACTGAAGACATCAGACGGGGCAGAAGCAAGACGAAGACATCAGGACAAGGGCTGAAGCGAGACACAGGAAAGGCCCAGGCGAGCAGGAACTCCGATGCTGGGATACTCACATCCGAAGCCCCCTCGGCTGGCAGAAGCTCAAGAGCCCGTGGGACGAATCCCTCCTGTTGGCCACTCCAGGGCCCAACAGGACAGAAGGCTCAGGAACCAGGTCAAGGCAGAGACAGGAAGACATCCGGACAAGGGCTGAAGCAGACACTGGAGACAAGGCTGGACGGGAACATTGCACTGTCCATCAGGGCGCCCTACTCAGCCCACCCGTGGGACTGAGTCGCGGACCACCCTGTCCCAGACGCGCCCTACACAGCCTAGGAAGGCTGGTCGCGGACCACGCTGAGAAGGAGGGTGCGGGGAAGACCCAGGCGAGCAGGAACTCCGATGCTGGGATACTCACATCCGAAGCCCCCTCGGCTGGCAGAAACAGGAGCAGACATCAGGCAAGGACACTGGACTAGGAATCATGGAAGACCTGGATCAGCACGGTTACAGCCAACTGTAAGGCCTGATCAAAGGCCGAAGACAAGCAGGAGTCGGAGTCACGGACCGGAGTCAAGGCAGGCTGAAGACAAGCAGGAGTCAGAGTCACGGACCGGAGACAAGGCAGGCTGAAGACAAGCAGGAGTCGGAGTCACGGACCGGAGTCAAGGCAGGCTGAAGACAAGCAGGAGTCAGAGTCACAGACCGGAGTCAAGGCAGGCTGAAGGCAAGCAGGAGTCGGAGTCACAGACCGGAGTCAAGGCAGGCTGAAGACAAGCAGGAGTCGGAGTCACGGACCGGAGTCAAGGCAGGCTGAAGACAAGCAGGAGTCGGAGTCACAGACCGGAGTCAAGGCAGGCTGACGACAAGCAGGAGTCGTAGTCACGGAGGACCTGGATCGGGAGAGGCCACAGGCAACTGTGTGACCCAATCCGAAGGCAAAGACACAGTGAACAGAAAGTCCTTAAATACTGGAGGTAGAGGGCAACTCCCTGGGAGGAGCTTGCCAGGACCGCCCACCGCTGGTCCTATAACTAGGGTAGAGAGCTGCGGGCCAGCCCCTAGGGAAGGGCGTCGCCCAACAGGAAGTCCAAACACTGAGGCTGCAAGCCACCGGCACAGCTAGGCCTCTCAGGCCCTGGAGCAAGTCCTGGATGATGCGCAGGCGAGGCCCTGGCTTCAGAGCGGCCTCTGGAGGAAGGTAAGAGACCTCCTGCAGCGCAGCAGCAGGGGGGATCGCAACATTCATGGCATCTTGGAATTGGTTCCCTGGGCTTTTGCTCATATGAGACCATTACAACAAGCTTTACTTTCCCAGTGGGATCCGAAATCGGAGGAATTTCGGGTCCCTCTACCTCTCACCGATCCCGCCAGATCCAGTCTTGTCTGGTGGCTTGTCCTGGAACACTTATTTCGCGGAATGGACCTCAAAGTACCGAAGTGGGTCGTAGTGACCACTGATGCCAGTCTCTCCGGTTGGGGAGCAGTCTGTCAGTCCCATTCAGGTCATGGCAGGTGGTCATCGGAGGAAGCGAGCTGGTCGATCAATTGCCTGGAGACCAAAGCAGACCGATTGGCGCTGCAGCGCTTCCTCCCACTGCTACGCAATCAGGCGGTCCGAGTCTTGTTTGACAATGCAACGACGGTGGCCTACATCAACCGTCAGGGCGGCACCAAAAGTCAAGCGGTGGCTGCCAAAACGGAGCAACTCATGGCTTGGGCAGAGAAGCATCTCGCCCTGCTTGCAGCATCTCTCATCGCTGGAACCACAACATACATGCGGATTTCCTGAGTCAGAAGCGGATAGATCCATGAAAGTGGGAACTTTCAGACCAAGCAATGGACCTCGTCTCGCATAGATGGGGGTCTCTACACATGGACTTAATGGCAACGCAAGGAAATGCAAAGGCTCCTCGCTTCTTCAATCACAGAAGGGATCACGGCACAGAGGGCGTCGATGCGTTGGTGCTTCCGTGGCCAACATCAGTTCTCCTGTATGTCTTCCCTCCCTGGCCTCTGGTCGATAAAGTTCTACGCAGGATAGAGGTTCATCCAGGAAAAGAAATTCTAGTGGCTCCAGAGTGTCACCGACATCCATGGTTTGCGGATCTGGTCTATCTTGCAGTGGATGGATCCCTGAGGCTTGGACATCTTCCAAATCTGCTTCATCAAGGCCCTATATTTTTCGACCAGGCAGGTCGCTTTTGTCTAGCAGCCTGGCTTTTGAAAAGCAGAGATTAACAAAGAAAGAGTATTCGGAGGAAGTAATTACTACTTTGCTGCAAGCCAGGAAAACCTCTACCTCCCTGTCATATGTCAGAGTTTGGAGAGTCTTCGAGCAGTGGTGTGGTGAGCAACAAGCTCTTCCCAGACAGGCTGTGGTTGCTCACATTTTGGCGTTCTTGCAAAGCGGCTTAACCAAAGGCTTGTCCTTTAATTCCCTCCAAGTACAGGTGGCTGTGTTGGGTTCTCTTTTAGACAGGTCGCTACTATCGCATCCAGATGTGCGATTTCTCAGGGGGGCAAAGCATTTGAATCTTTCCATCCATCCTGCGTGTCCTTCGTGGAGCCTTAATTTGGTGCTTAGAGTCTTGTGTGATCCACCCTTTGAACCTATTAAACGTGCCAGGTTAAAGGACCTCACTTTGAAAACAGTGTTTTTGGTGGCAATCTGCTCGGCTCGCAGGATCTCAGAAATCCAGGCCCTCTCTTGTACGGAGCCTTGCTTGAGAATTTCTGATTCAGGAATCTCTCTTAGAACGGTTCCCTCCTTTTTGCCAAAGGTGGTCTCCACTTTTCATTTAAGTCAATCAGTGGAACTCGTGGCCTTTTCGCATATATCTCCCGATGTCCCTCATGCGAGGGAGCTGAAATGTTTGGATGTTAGGAGGACTCTCTTGTACTATTTGGAGGTCACAAATCCTTTCAGAGTTTCAGATCATTTGTTTTTCTTGTGGAGCAGTCCTAAGAGGGGCCAGAAATCATCTAAGGCGACTATTGCGTGATGGTTAAAAGAAGCTATTTCGTAGCTATTTTGTAGCCTCATTTGTAGAGGATGACCGGTTCCTGAAGGTTAAAAGCCCATTCCATTCACTCCCAGCCGGCTTCTTGGGCTGAATGCCAGCTGGTGTCGCCATAAGAAATCTGTAGAGTGGCTACCTGGAAGACACTGCATACATTTGCTTGTCACTACCGTTTGGACGTCCAGGCTCCAGATGTCAGCAATTTTGGCAGCGGTGTTCTTCGAGCGGGACTCTCAACATCCCACCCTGTCTAGGGAAGCTTTGGTACATCCCAGAGTCTGGACTGATCCGGGTACGTACAGGGAAAGGAAAATTGGTTCTTACCTTCTAATTTTCGTTCCTGTAGTATCACGGATCAGTCCAGATGCCCACCCGTTGAGGGGGTTTCATGAGAGTCCGCTCTGATATTCAATTTTATTGCAGAAGACTACAGAAGAAGGCTACAGGTTTCTTCTCTTTTTGAATTGGACATGTGTTTCCACCAGTTGTGATTTTAAAGTTCTCTGTTTTCCAATTGTTGTCCTTGCTTGATTCGTTATCGTTCTTGTTTCTGCTTGGATAACCTTTATACTGAAGAGATGCAGGTGGCACACCAGGTTAAGAGGGGGTGCCTTTCATGTTTTTCTCTGTCTCCATCTGCTGGAAGGGAGGCGTAACCCACAGTCTGGACTGATCCGTGGTACTACAGGAACGAAAATTAGCAGGTAAGAACCAATTTTCCTTTAAGCATGTAACACACGTAACTGTTAGATCAACACAACATGCATAACATTATCAATAGTGCATTTTCAAACTTTTTCACAACCTCAGTTCACAGTTCCTTTCTCTGCTTTAGTCACAGATGGGGGCCTTCAGGATGTGGGGTAGGCAACCCCCTTCTAGGCCTTGATCTGGGGAGCCAGTGTAGACTACCTGACTCCCAGTTAGCTCCCGGGGATTATTCTACCCCATTAGGGATGCCCACCTGGAACTAGGGATTTCTCCCATTAGTGAACGAGCAGAATCACAGTCTATCCCACCTGGGTCCCAGTTTGTTCAGGCTTCTTTTTGCCACTGATGCAGAGTCTGGCCCTCTATGCAGAGGCTACGTATTCCAGAGAGAAGGATGTTGCAGTTTCTTTTGGGTCCTGTGTCTCCTTGGACCTCACAGCTCCTTCACTAATTCCTACTTCTGAAATTCCAATGTGGTGTAATGCTAGAGGTACCACATCATCCATGACTTCATCAAAGCGTGACCACTGTCGGTGCGGCTTGTGACGGTGAGAGCAGCCTCCGCAGGGCAAGGACTCAGGAACTCTTTCCCGGAGAGGACATCTGCATTCTGATGTTTTATCCCTGGCAAATGTTTGATAATGAAATTGTACTGACTTAAATTCTTCCAAGTGTTGCTTTGGTTTGTCCTTGAACTATATTGGGGTCCTACGAGTGGCCAGTTGGATGGGTTCGGCTCTGCCCACATCAATGTGGTGAATCACCTCCCAAGTATTTTCCCAGGTCTTGTCTTGGTCACTAGCAGCAGATTCCCGTACCACAAAATGGATGCCCAATGGAGCTGCTGGCTGTTTGTGAGGAGTTTACTTGAAGTGGTAACCAGTTCTTCCAGGTGTAGAGTAAGAGCCATGGTATCATTCCATGGGACTTGAGACATGGAGGGAGCCTCTGTTTCTTTGGTATCCATTTCTTTGTTCGCTAAGGGTATCGAGGTAGGGTTCACTTCTACCAAGATTCCTAAGTATGCGCCTTGCTGTAGTCTGGCCTCTGTTGATAGGCTGCAGATTTGACAAGAGACTTGACGCCCTTACCAGTGTGCTGCCCGATGTGATTTCCTCCTCCAGGCTCAGGAGTACAGGCATAGCTTCAATTTTGGATGGGAGTCCCTACAGTTCCCCACACCACACACCCACTTCTCTGGGGGTAGTGTGGTGTCTGCTTCTATCATTACTCAGCAGCATAGTCAGCTTCGGCTCCTCCACTGATGCGTACAGGCACAGGATCTGTATGGTGACATCTGCAGCTTGAAGGAATTCCAATCCCAGGCACTAGCATTTCCCATGGAATCTTGCAGTTGCCGTCGGTAACTCAGAATCACTTTGACTCGTGCTTGGGCCTTCATCATCTTACCAGCCTCTGCACTCCGGATAGTCACAAGCTGGGAGCTGATGTCTTCTAGTTGGGAAATCCAATGGTATAGCTCTTCTGAGACAATTGTCAACTCTGCCCCAGTGTCCAGAATAGCTTCTGTCTGCATACCATTGATGGTAATTGGTACTTGTAGACTGGGACCTTTTCTGGTCACCCAACCAATGGCAGAGGGTTGTTACATTTGGACCCAATGTGCTTCCTTCTTTCTTCTGATTGCTTGGCTCAGGGGTAATAGTGCTTCTAGCAACATTGGAGTGTACCTACAGACCTCTGGCATAGACAGAAGTTTTGGATAGAAATGTAGTCAAAGAAATGCAATACTCTATAGACAATTGCAGTGAAGAGAGAGGTGCTGCCAGTACGAGATTGTACTGTGCCGGCAATTCATTGGACCATGTATGGAGCAGCCCAGAAAAGGGCTACTAAAATGGCCATGGGCTCTGCACCGAAAGTCATACGAGATGAGACTTAAGGATGTAAATATATAAATGTATATAAATAAAGAAAATAAAATGGGGGAAAAACCCCTTAGTATAAAGATTAGTGTTATAAAAAAAAAAAAAGCCCATAGTGTATACTTATACAGTTTGGTGTTTGTTTTTTTTATAATTAAGATTTTATTAACCGGTGAAATGGTAAATGCATATAAGCCTATATAAGCCAGTGTTGTTGGAAACCTGGAAGACGCGGGCCCGGGGACTCTGAAAAAGAATGACTCACTCTCTGTTCCTTTCAGCTCATCCAACCAAAAGAGGCAATTGCAATGCCTTATATTATCCCTCTGCAAGTTAGGTGTTTCAGTTTGCACTTTACCCAGGAAGGCATTCAGTACTCGTCTTTTTATCTCCCATTTGGTAAAAGACACCAAATGCCTTAACTCATTATCAGCTCATTTGTATCAGTACCAGTCTTTAGCATTTGATCTTCCCAGGTGTTAAAAGATATTCCCTGGGGCCAGATATTACCAGATATTCCCTGGGGCCATCCCAGCTCTCCTGTTGCCAGGATGTCCCAGGAATGACATGATAGTGTCATGCCTTTATACAATCTTTGTACATAAATTATATGCCTTATGTTGATCCAAACTCATCAGTCATTGGAGCCTGTTCCGATCCATAGCTCTCTATTTGTGGGGCAAAGTCTTCCGGGGAGCTAGCTAAGCTGCCTAAAATTATCTTCTTATAGTTCTGCCCGTCCCAGATCTGCTCCCTTCCTCCTCCATCTCTCTATCCCTATACGTTCATTCCCTGAGGAACTTTCCTATCAAAGAGAAAAGAAGTGAGGTGAGAGACCTGTTTATCTGCCATCAATCTGGGCCTCTACTTCCCCCACACCTTCAAGATTAAACTAGAGAAAGGAGAGAGGCCCGTAAGGCACATCTTCCCCCCTTTGCCAGACTCTAATATTTAGTGGTGGTTCTCCTACCCTATCTGGGCTCTGTGGGCCCAGGGGTTTTAACCCTTCCTCCCCCCCCCCCTCCCCCAGTATGCCAAAATATTAGAGCACTCAGTTGAGAAGCAGCAAAATACCACACTATCGGGCTGATACAGTAAAAATCGCAGGAGAGCGGGCGAGCGCACAGGCCACTCTCCTGTGCGCACGATACAGTAAATTAATTTATTTAAATTAGGGTCTGCGCTAAAAAGAGGCGGCGGCTGTCAGTGGGTTTGACAGCCGACGCTCAATTTTGCCGGCGTCGGTTCTCGAGCCCGCTGACAGCCACGGGCTCGGAAACCGGACGTCGGCAAAATTGAGCGTCCGGTTTTCGAGCTGCGGGCCTATTTTAAATTTTTTACTTTTTTAACTTTTGGGGCCTCCAACTTAAAATCGCCATGATATTAAGTCGGAGGGTGCACAAAAAAGCAATTTTTACTGCTTTTCTGTGCCGGCAGAAATTAACGCCAGCCTTTGGGTAGGCGCAAATTCTGAAAGTAAAATGTGCGGGTTAGCTGCACATTTTACTTGCTGTATCACGCGGGAATGACTAATAGGGCCATCAACATGCATTTGCATGTTGATGGCCCTATTAGTCTCGCTGGGGGGGGGTAAAGCTAGCGCGTCAAAAACACATGTCCAAATGGTTATTTACGCTTTCGGATAATAGAAAGACTAGGGGGCACGCCATGAAGTTAGCATGTGGCTCCGTCGGAGCGCACTGTACTGTATCAGCCTGTAAGTTAGGGACATGGAGTCCTCCCCCCACCCCCCTCAGTTTCTCTTGGAATAGGACTTGCTTAGAAACCCTAAGGGGCTGACATTTCCAGATGAACCTAAATAACTTACACTGCCATGGTGTCATGGACACCTGCACTGGGAGAACTTTGAAAGAAGTAACAAAAATGAGGTAACTCTTTCATTCTAATGATAGTCACCCTCCCCAGCCAAGAGAAACCCATCCTAGCCCACCTGTCCAAATCGTTTTGTATACTGGAGATTATTGGAGTATAATTGGGTCAAAATAACTCGTGCACTTTGGGTCCAGTTTTCACCCCTAAGAATTTCACCCACTCCTTCGCTGCCCGAAAGGGAAACTTACCTTTAATGCACACAAAATGTTCCCCTGGCACAGAAATATAGATTAGCTCGATTTGTCATTTTTGTGGATGGCAAACTGGCTAAAAGACAGGAAAGAGAGAGTAGGATTGAATGGGCAATTTTCTCAGTGGAAGGGAGTGGACAGTGGAGTGCCTCAGGTATCTGTATTGGGACCCTTACCTTTCAATATATTTATAAATGATTTGGAAAGAAATACGACAAGTGAGGTAATCAAATTTGCAGATGATACAAAATTGTTCAGAGTAGTTAAATCACAAGCAGATTGTGATAAATTGCAGGAAGACCTTGTGAGGCTGGAAAATTGGGCATCCAAATGGCAGATGAAATTTAATGTGGATAAGTGCAAGGTGATGCATATAGGGAAAAATAACCCATGCTATAATTACACAATGTTGGGTTCCATATTAGGTGCTACAACCCAAGAAAGAGATCTAGGTGTCATAGTGGATAACACATTGAAATCGTCAGTTCAGTGTGCTGCGGCAGTCAAAAAAGCAAACAGAATGTTGGGAATTATTAGAAAGGGAATGGTGAATAAAACGGAAAATGTCATAATGCCTCTGTATCGCTCCATGGTGAGACCGCACCTTGAATACTGTGTACAATTCTGGTCGCCGCATCTCAAAAAAGATATAATTGCGATGGAGAAGGTACAGAGAAGGGCTACCAAAATGATAAGGGGAATGGAACAACTCCCCTATGAGGAAAGACTAAAGAGGTTAGGACTTTTCAGCTTGGAGAAGAGACGACTGAGGGGGGATATGATAGAGGTGTTTAAAATCATGAGAGGTCTAGAACGGGTAGATGTGAATCGGTTATTTACTCTTTCGGATAGTAGAAAGACTAGGGGGCACTCCATGAAGTTAGCATGGGGCATATTTAAGACTAATCGGAGAAAGTTCTTTTTTACTCAACGCACAATTAAACTCTGGAATTTGTTGCCAGAGGATGTGGTTAGTGCAGTTAGTTAAAAAAGGATTGGATAAGTTCTTGGAGGAGAAGTCCATTACCTGCTATTATGTTCAGTTAGAGAATAGCCACTGCCATTAGCAATGATAACATGTAATAGAGGTTTTGGGTACTTGCCAGGTTCTTATGGCCTGGATTGGCCTCTGTTGGAAACAGGATGCTGGGCTTGATGGACCCTTGGTCTGACCCAGTATGGTAATCTCTTATGTTCTTATGTTCTTAATTTTAAAACCAGACACACTCCCACACAATCTCATATCATAGAAACATAGAAATGACGGCAGAAGAAGACCAAACGGCCCATCTTGTCTGCCCAGCAAGCTTTCGCACTTATTTTTTTCATACTTAGCTGTGACTCTTGGCCCTTATAAGTAAATTTTTGGTTCTATTTCCTTTCCACCCCCGCCATCAATATAGATAGCAGTGCTAGTGCTGCATCTAAGTGGGGTATCTTACTAATTGGTTTGGGGTAGTAACTGCCGTAATAAGCAAGCCACTCCCACGCTTGTTTACCCTGCCTGTCCAATTCAGTCCTTATTGGTTGTTGTCTGAATATAAATCCCCTTTTCTTCATTCCCCCCTGCCGTTGAAGCAACAATGCCCCCAAAGAGGGTTCTGGTTCAAGCACTGTAAACAGAAGGTGGTCTGCAAACATAGACAATTTATAATGGTGAGCCTCCACCAATATCCCCTGAACCTGGGAACTGCGTCTCACCCTTTCTGCAAATGGCTCTAAGGAAAGGGCAGATAACAGTGGTGATAGAGGGCAGCTCTGTCTGGTGCTTTTTTTTTTTTTTTTTTACCTTTTACCTGTTTTTGCATTTAAAAAAACGTTATTTATTTATTTATGAACTTTTCTATACCGATGCTCATGAAAAGACATATCGCACCGGTTTACAAATAACTCAAGGTTGAAAATACATCAAACAGGGTGATTTTAACAGGATTAGCAACTTGAAAACTGAGAGGGTAGTCAAGAAATTAACGGTGGGGGAATAGAGGCAAAGAAACTATGTACAGAAGAACATCAAGCAATAAGCATTTACAGCTGTAATTAGGAAGTGAAAGAGTCCTCTTATTTATTATATACCAACATTTGATCTCAATTGAGATATCACTCTGGTTTACATTCAGGTACTGTAGGTATTTCCCTATCCCCAGAGGGCTTACAATCTAAGCTTGTACCTGAGACAATGGAGGGTAAAGTGACTTGCCCAAGGTCACAAGGAGTGACAGCGGGATTTGTACCCTGGTCTCCTGGTTCATAGTTCACTGCTCTAACCACTAGACTATTCCTCCTCCCTTATAAGTAGATATATACCATGGACTAGCCTGAACAGTAGTCTTCTTCATGGCTAGTAAGTCCCCACAGTAACTGCTCATTTTTGAACAACATGTTCTCTTTCAGGTCGGCCCTTGCCGGTATTGAATACGAATGCCCATTTGGATTAAATCAGAGTAGAAGTTCTCTTTCACGTCAGCCTTCGTCGGTCTTGAATACGAATGCCCATTTGGATTAAAGCAGAGTAGAAGTTCTCTTTCAGGTCGGCCCTTGCCGGTACTGAATATGAATGCCCATTTGGATTAAAGCAGAGTAGAAGTTCTCTTTCAGGTCGGCCCTTGCCGGTATTGAATACGAATGCCCAATTGGATTAAAGCAGAGTGGAATGCCCAATTGGATTAAAGCAGAGTGGAAGTTCTCTTTCAGGTCGTCATTCGATGTATTGCTGTCAGAACCTTAGGTTCTCGTTTGATTGGTCACTCTGAAATAGTGAACTTGCATCTTCCATTTGATTTGATGGTATTGATTCAAGAAGTTAAATATAAAAAGGCAACACCCCGCCCCCACAGTCAGTAGGGTTGATCAGAATGGTTCAGTTACCTGCTGACTAAACTCGCTCAGAATGCTCCATGCATGGTCTGCTTTGCTTTGAAGGAAGAACAACCCCTGAGGAAAGACGAAGTCTGAAATGTGGCCTCGTTGGGAGAATGAAAATGCAGGATTATAACGTCTGGGACTATACTTTCTGGGACTGAAGGAACATCATGTTTGGAATATGCTTAATATAAGATTGGTATAATGAGAGCTCGGGTACATTGGAATAGTTAACAAATACAGCGTAGCAGCAAACAAGACATGCTGTTCTTGTTCTTTTTAATAAAATATATATAAATAAAACAATCAAAATTAAGGTATTTTTTGGATTAAAGAAGGATTTTCTATTAAAACATAGGAAGGTGGTTGACAGGTTAATGGTTACAAAATACCGAATATTGGCAGGCTGCCAATGCACAAAATATGAAACCACAACCCCTTTCAAAAATTTTTTCATTTTTTTATTTGCATATTTAGAGATTGGACATCTTTCTAATAAAAGTATTTGCTAAATATAATATAAGTATATAAAGTGCTTAAACTGTTATTCAAGGTGATTTTTTCTTCCTTTTTTCAGTGGTAAAGAACGGAGCCACCATCCCCAAGCGAGTCGCTAAGACCTGGGCTAGAATTTTTACATCTATATTAATCAGGGAGATCGGCCGATACGATCCACATAAGGTAGGATCTCTACCTCCTTTAGCTAATGTGGTTATCCCTGCTAAAATAGACTCCAACGAGATCGAACTCCCCGATCTTAAAAAACTAAACATATCCACCAGAGGCAGAAACACCAGTGGATGAAAGGTTTTATAAAACCTAGCAATGAACCCATCTAGACTGGAGATTTCCCTATTTTTAAATCCTGAATGACTTGATACACCTCACTGTGGGTAATTTCCCTCTCTAATAGTTCCCTAGCCTCATCCGGTAAGGAAGGCAATTCTATACCCTGTTGGTAGTCGTCAATATCCTGTGCTCTCACACTGTCATCTGAAGCAAACAGCTCCTCATAGAATCTTATAAAATGATTGCAGATGTCCCCAGACTCGTACAGGAACGCGCTCGTTTGATCCTTTAATTTTAGTAATAGAAGACTGTGCAATTCAGTCCTTTAATTTTTTTGCCAACATCCCGCCTTTGTTTTAACACGTCTAATTGAAATGCTATCCTGGCCAGGTCAAGCTCCTGCAGCTCCTTCCTTGCTGCCTACAACTTCGCTAGCCTGCTGGGATCAGGGGAACGCTTATTGCTTAGTGCCAATTTAGCGATATGTTGCAAAATGAGTAACCTTTTGGCACCCCTATCCTTTTTAAGATAGGTAGCCCGGGTGAACATCTTCTCTCACCACCACTTTTAAGCAGTCCCAAATTGTACCTGGGGATACATCTCCGGTCCTATTGAAGTCAAAATCGACTACTCCAACAGTATCCTCCTAGGCCTCCCCAAGAGCACCATAGCCCCCCTCCAAATGCTCCAAAATGCTTCTGCACGCATCCTGACTGGCACACGCAAAAAAGAGCATATCAGCCCCATTCTCAAACAACTTCATTGACTCCCAATATCTGCCAGAATTAATTACAAGACGCTCTCCCTCATTTACAAAGCCCTTCATAACCCCAACATGCATTGGTTTAGCGACTCCCTACTTTTCCGCTCCACTACCAGACCGACTAGATTGCAGTACCTGGCAACATTACAAACGCCTTCACCTAAACTCACCCACCTTACATCCACAAAATTGAATATCCACAACCAAAGACTGCTTCTTCAAACTTCAGGTACTAAAAAGACTCAAACCGCTACTGTATTTTCAAGACTTCAGATCGGTACTCCAGGCCATTATATTCTCCAGATTAGATTACTGCAATTCCATTCTGCTAGGCCTTCCCGCTTCCTCCACCAAACCGCTTCAGATGCTACAAAACTCGGCTGCCAGAATTTTAACAAACTCCAATAGAAGAGACCACATCACCCCTATCCTGAGAAACCTACATTGGCTCCCAGTAAACTTCAGAATTCTACACAAGTGTCTCACCATCATCCATAAAGCTATCTACAACAGAACACCCATCGATTTACACAACCCACTCACGCTACACTTCTCATCCAGACCCATCAGAGAAGCATACAAAAGTTCGCTACCCACCCCCCCAGCCAAATTCACACACCTCTCATCCACTAAAGATCGAGCCTTCTTGACAGCAGCGCCAACCATCTGGAATAACATGCCCCAGACCTTAGACAAGAACCTTGCACGCAGACATTCAGAAAGAAACTCAAGACTTGGCTATTTCTACAAGCCTTCCCTGATCTATGACCTCCCCTACTGCTACAACTCACCTTGGTCCGCCAGTCGACGTTCCCCATCCCTGACATGGCTTCTGACATTATATTAATCAGTCCTGAGTGTTATGAACTAATACTATTTAGTCAGGAATCATTTGATATTCCACAGCCCTAGGTATAGGATATCATGTATATATTTGATAATATTCAGTCCTGAGTACAAGTGATTATTATAGTCCTAAGTATATGTCTAGATATTATTTATTTCTGAGACTAAATATTATTTATTTCTAGGGATGTGAATCGTTTTTTGACGATTTAAAATATCGTCCGATATATTTTAAATCGTCAAAAATCGTTAGGGCCACGATACAATACCAATTCCCCCGATTTATCGTCAAAAAATCGTAAATCGGGGGAAGGGGGAGGGCAGGAAAACCGGCACACTAAATCCCCCACCCCCCAAATGCCTTAAATTACCCTGGGGTCCAGCGGCGGTCCATAGCTAAATCGGGGGAAGGGGGAGGGCAGGAAAACCGGCACACTAAATCCCCCTAAAACCCCACCCCCGACCCTTTAAATTAAATCGGGGGAAGGGGGAGGGCAGGAAAACCGGCACACTAAATCCCCCTAAAACCCACCCCCGACCCTTTAAATTAAATCCCCCCCCCCCAAATGCCTTAAAGTACCCTGGGGTCCAGCGGTGGTCCGAAACGGGCTCCTGCTGTTGAAGCGTGTTGTCTTCAGCCGGCGCCATTTTGCAAAATGGCCGCCGCAAAATGGCGGCGGCCATAGACCAACACGATTCGACCGCAGGAGGTCGCTTCCGGACCCCCGCTGGACTTTTGGCAAGTCTTGTGGGGGTCAGGAGGCCCCCCCAAGCTGGCCAAAAGTCTCTGGGGGTCCAGCGGGCGTCCGGGAGCGATCTCCTGCCGCGGATCGTTTTCCGTACGGAAAATGGTGCCGGCAGGAGATCGACTGCAGGAGGTCGTTCAGCGAGGGTTCCAGACCTCCGCTGAACGACCTCCTGCAGTCGATCTCCTGCCGGCGCCATTTTCCGTACGGAAAACGATTCGCGGCAGGAGATCGCTCCCGGACGCCCGCTGGACCCCCAGAGACTTTGGCCAGCTTGGGGGGGCCTCCTGACCCCCACAAGACTTGCCAAAAGTCCAGCGGGGGTCCGGAAACGACCTCCTGCGGTCGAATCGTGTTGGTCTATGGCCTCCGCCATTTTGCGGCGGCCATTTTGCAAAATGGCGCCGGCTGAAGACAACACGCTTCAACAGCAGGAGCCCGTTTCGGACCACCACTGGACCCCAGGGTACTTTAAGGCATTTGGGGGGGGGATTTAATTTAAAGGGTCGGGGGTGGGTTTTAGGGGGATTTAGTGTGCCGGTTTTCCTGCCCTCCCCCTTCCCCCGATTTAGCTATGGACCGCCGCTGGATCCTAGGGTAATTTAAGGCATTTGGGGGTGGGGGATTTAATTTAAAGGGTCGGGGGTGGGTTTTAGGGGGTTTTAGTGTGCCGGTTCACGATTTTAACGATTTTCACGATATTCTAAACACCCAAACGGCAACGATACGATTCCCTCCCCCTCCCAGCCGAAATCGATCGTTAAGACGATCGAGGACATGATTCACATCTCTATTTATTTCTATGTTAGCCATGACTCTGGCTTTTCCTCCTCCCAGTTCAAGTGCCCCTGTTTTATTGTAACTTTCATTCACTTTTTCTCTCTTCGCCTATTGTTCACGTTGATGTTAATGTTATTGCACCGCTGTTTATTGTAAACCAATACAATATGATTGGTATCATGAGTGTCGGTATAAAAAAGCCCTAAATAAATAAATAAAAGAGGGGATGGAGCAGCTCCCCTATGAGGAGAGGCTGAAGGGGTTGGGGCTGTTCGGCTTGAAGGGGAGACAGCTTGGAGGGGAGATGGCTGAGGGGGGATATGATGGAGGTCTTTGGGATCATGAGAGGTCTTGAATGAGTAGATGTAACTCGGTTGTTTACACTTTCGGATGGTGGAGGGACTGGGGGGCATTCCATGAGGTTGGCAGGTGGCACATTTGGGACTAGTCGGAGAGGGTTCTTTTTCACTCAACACACAATAGATCTCTGGAGTTTGTTGCCAGAGGATGTGATTGGTGCAGTTGATGTAGCTGGGTTCGAAAGGGGTTTGGATGGGTTCTTGGAGGAGAAGTCCATTGACGGCTGTTGATCAGATTTACTTGGGGAATGGCCACTGCTATTAATTGCATCAGTAGCATGGGATCTTCTTAGTGTTTGGGTACTTGCCAGGTTCTTGTGGCTTGGTTTGGCCTCTGTTGGAAACAGGATGCTGGGCTTGATGGACCCTTGGTCTGACCCAGCATGGCAATTTCTTATGTTCTTATGTTCTCTCTTTCAATTGCTGGACCCTATTTATGGAACACCATGCCCCCTGAACTGCGACAAGAACTCTGCCCTAAAAAATTCAAACAGAAACTTAAAACATGGCTGTTCACGCAGGCCCCCCCCCCCCCCCCCCCCCATCTAACTTGTAAATAGTTCCAGCTCCTCCTTTGGCATAACTCTTTCCTCAATGATTTCTCCCTTCCTCGGCCTTTCCCACTCCTCACCTTCACCTTCTCCTTTATGATTTCCATCTTATTCACCTCTGATTTATGTGATTTATGTGATTGTTTCTACTCGCTTTTCATATCATTCCAAAGATTTGCCGTTTGCCTGTTATAGTTTACCCCGTTTTTAGTTTTAATTCGTCTACCCCCCCAGTTGAAATTAAGTTTATTGTAAAGCTCTGTTACGCTGCATTACTTGTTCTCTGGAAACCAATGTGATGTTCCCAACGAATGTCAGTATATAAAAATGTTAAATAAATAAAATAAAAATAATCCCTGATCTCACCCATAAGGGAGTCCATGAAGGTTTGTTCATCTAACAAACTACCAAAGGTGTCTTCCATCACCCCTATTCTTTGCCCTCAGAGCTAACCCTGCAGGAGCGGGATCTGACCAGTTACGGTACCGACCTCAGCCTCAGTTATTAAGTCAAGCAGGGATTTGTTTATCATAAAGAAATCTAGCTGAGAGTATGACTGAGGTACATGAGAGGAATAATATAAGTCCTCTGAGGAGGGTTTCTTAGTCTCCATATATCCTAGTAGCCCACACTCAGATACAAAGTTTTTAAGGGCCTGTCTATGACACTTAGACCCCCCCGGAGCCAGATCTTGTGTTATCAAGGTTTGGATATCTTGTGAGATTAAAATCTCACCCCCCCACTAGAATTTGACCCAAGAGATTAGAAATTCATGTAAAGAAGGGACCCTGATCCAAGTACGGAGCATATAAACGGAGAAAAGTGAACATTTCATTATCCAATATATCTGCCCTCCGTATCCCGCAGAACAGACCTAACATCCACTACTAAGGTGCGTGAGAATAATGGGCCGGATTTTAAAAGGGTTACGTGCATAAGTTATGCGCGTAACCCTTAAAAAAACCCCTGCGCGCGCCAAGCCTATTTTGCATAGGCTCGGCGGCGAGCGCAAGCCCCGGGACGCTCATAAGTCCCAGGGCTTCGCGTAGGGGGCGTGTCGGGTGGGCGGCGCAAATTTTGGGGTGTTCCGGGGGCGTGTCGGGGGCGTGGTGCCGGCCCGGGGGTGGGTCGAGGCCTCCGGACCAGCCCCCGGGTCGGGTGATGGTGCGCCAGCAGTCCGCTGGTGTGCGCAGAGTTACGCCTGCCTCTAGCAGGCGTAACTTGGACAACAAAGGTAGGGGGAAGGGTTAGATAGGGCCGGGGGGTGGGTTAGGTAGGGGAAGGAAGGGGAAGGTGCGGGGGGGGGGGGGGGGTAGAAGGAAAGTTCCCTCCGAGGCCGCTCCGAAATCGGAGTGGCCTTGGAGGGAACAGGCAGCGCGCATAGGGCTCGGCGTGTGCAAGTTGCACAAATGTGCACCCCCTTGCGCGCGCCGACCCCGGATTTTATAAGATACTCGCGGCTATATGCATATCTTATAAAATCCGGCGTACTTTTGTTCACGCCTGGTGCGCGAACAAAAGTATGCACGCACGTAGATTTATAAAATCTACCCCAGTATACCCACACCGCAGAATTTCGTTTTTACTGGGGCAGATGCTAAGTATTGTTGTGGGAAAGATCTGTCCCATAACAAGCGTTCAGTGGGTTTGAATAAATGGGTTTCCTGACAAAATGTGATGCTGGCCCGTAAATCTTGTGCCCCTTGGAATAAAAGTTTGGTTGGGGAATTTAAACCCTTAGCATTGATAGAATTTATGCGAAGACCCCCATGGTAAGAGCACTAATAATGTCCCACTCCCCTGACAAAGCAATTGTGCAAAATAACAGCAATTAAACCCACCCACCCACCCACCCAGCAAACCATGAAAAGACCTTAGCTACCACTCCTACCCACAAACCCGGTGCCCTTTCCCCAACCCCACCCATGACAAGTCCACGCCCCTCCTGCGTGCAACACCTTCTGGAGGAAGGAGGACATCACGCCAACTAGCCACTCTGGCCCATCCCCGACCCCCATAACTAACACACGATATGAAGCAAACAAATCTATTGAGAAACAACTAACAGCACCACTAAGGCCTGATAAACCTCATAGTAAATAATCAGCTCATATCACAAAGTACCAGTCACTTCAAGCTGGTGGGTCCTTAGATGGATTAGAACCTCCAGAATGCCTTCAAAGCCTTCTGCTCCCCTCTCCACTCGTTGCCACCTCGGAGGGTTCGCTACGCAGGCAGCCACCTTCCGCAGCTTGTGCGTCAGTATCAGGAGACATCCAGGCCTGCAGCCGCTGCTTTAGCCACCGCAGAAACACGTAAAGACACTTCAGCAGTACTGAAGCTCAGGCCAAACGGAAACAGACGCCCGTGCTTGATATTATTGCCACGGAAAAAAATCACAAGAGCCCGGAATTCCCTGCGTTTGCCGAATCCTGATAAGGTTTCCATCTTATGGCCCCTCCAGATCATGGGCCCTGACTTCTGTATGATAGCAAGCAACGATGTCCCGAGGTTACCACAGGAGTCCCATCAGCCTCTGGGTCTGAGCCCAGCACCAGCACACTGATACTGGCCAACCACCTGACGACAATCAGCAAATTCGGGACCCTCCAGGATCCCTCTGAATCACAGGTTTGCTGTGCGGGATCTGCTTTCCAGATCTTCAGTTCGGCTTGCAGATTCATTATTTGTTTGCAGAAGTTTATTTTGAGTGACGTTCCAGCCAGCCAACGCCTTTGGCCTAGTCCTCCAGCCGCAGCTCTGATTCCTCGAGCCGCCTCCCCAGATCAGCGTTACCACTCTTCATGTCTGCCACCAGGTTTAGTTTAGTTTATTAAAATTTCTTAATCGCTTAATGCATACGCTCTAAGCGATTAACAAAATAACATACATAATAATTATAAAATAAATAAACAACAATAAAGCAAAAAGACTCATACTATCAACATAGTCCAGGTCTTAAAGGCCTAAAGTTAGCTGAACGCCTGCTTGATCAGGAAGGCCTTTAACGCTGCTTTAAATTTTTTTGTTCATTCCATCAGTCTCAGCAATACGGGACTAGAATTCCATAGGGTAGGAGCAGCAACCGAAAAAAGCAATCTCTAGTGGAAGATAACCTCGCTGTTCGTATTGTGGGTCCCTCAAGACGGCCTCTCTCTTGCAATTTAAGGATCCTGGTTGGTTGATATATGCGCTATAAAATATTTTTCCAAGGATATGAAAAGGTGCTGAGTAGTTTGAGTCAAGAGAAGGATTTTTGATTGAACTCTGTGGTGGACAGACAGCCACTGGAGATAGAGGCATAGAGAGACGGCATGATAGGATCAGAATGAGGTCTCTAATTTCTTTTTTTAAGACCGGTCCTATCGCTGCGCAGAGCTCCAAACCAGCTCTGAAAAACCGGCTCTGGTTGGCGCGCCGTCTCCCGCGCCATCCCCGAGATGGTGGCCCACCTCCGTTGACTCGTGGCGGCGGCAGCCTGCAGGGGAACCCTCCAGGCCGAGCTCAATGGTCGCGGCAGCGCTCTCGAACAAAAACTTCGTTAGATCCACTTTCTTTCCGTGCGCCGCCGTATCCCGGCCGTTCGACATCACTTCCTCCTCGCTTGTGGAGTTTTTTGGGTTTTTTTTGAAAAGAGATTTTCCTTGAGTAACCTCTGCAAGAGGCTCTCTGTCAGAAGGAAGTTATCCATTTATAAAAAGCGCTGAGTCCGCTCGATGGCACAATCGCAAAGGCTAAATGGGGTGAGAGGCTGTGTCTTTAATTCGGTCTGATAAATATGTCAATGCTTAATGAAAGTCTGGGATACATGCAGAAGATTTGAATACTTAAAGTCTTATCTTCACTGAGTTTCTAATAAAGATTTAAACTGTGCTCATCAGACGTAAATCTCGCTGGAGTCCCCAGACCTCTATAGATCTATAGCCATCGACCTGAAAGAATAAAAGAAATTTAAAATTAATCAAACATTCCCAAAACATTTTTTAAACACAAAGTCACAACGCTGCCTTGGTTGGGTAGCGTACTGCGATTAAAAGGTAGTGGCCAGAAACGTACGCGGCTTGTACTGCAAATAAATAAAAAAAGTAAGAAAGACCCCTTGTAATTGGTAGGAGGTCTCTTGTAATGTGTGCTGGGGATGGGCTTAGCACTCAGACATCCACCAGTAAACTGAATTACAATTTCAATAGAGTAAATCTCCCGTATCAAAACTCCAGTAACTGCCAGCGCTCAAACCCTAACAACCCTGCTCATGAAAAGGCAAAACTGCAATTATTACACCAGGCCCTAAAACACCAATACACCTCCTATTAGGAAAACAGAAAAAGCCAGGCTGCTATAGAGCCCTACACAGAACCCACACACTAGCAGAATTCGTCAACTCAGTCACACGTGCAAAACACAAACTGATCCTCTGAAAAATACAAAATAAAGTAAGCATAAAGTACTGAGATATATATACACACATGCTCACATACACACACACACAAACATAGGCATGTTCTAACACAGACATGCTCTCTCTCTCTCTTTCACACTCAGACATACTATCACACATTGACACAGATGTGCTCTTTCTCACACATTCTCTCACAGACATGTTCTATCACACACTCACACATATACACTCTTTATTTCACACACACAGACATATGCTCACACACACATAGACATGGTCTCTCACACACAGACACAAACATGCTTTCTTTCTCACACACAGACATAATCTCATACACACAGATGTGCTCTCACAGACATGGTCTATCACACACATACACAGATATGTTCACGCACAGACATGCTCTCACACATACATAGACATGCTCACACACAAAGACAATGTCTCATAGTCACATACTCACACAGTCATGCTCTTTCTCTCTTTCACATTCAGACATACTACAACACACAGACATGCTTTTACTGACATGCTATATTGCATACACACATATGCTCTCTCTCACACACACAGACATGTTCACTCACACACACAAGCTCACACACATACATGCTCTCACACACAGACATAAACGTGCTCACTTTCTCACACACAGACATCTCATACACACATAAATGCTCTCTCACATACACAGAGATGTGTTCTTACAGACATGGTCTATCACACACATACACCACATACACAGATGTTCACACATAGACATACTCTCACACATACATAGACATGCTCACACACACACACAAACACACACACAGATGTATTCTTACAGACATGGATTATAACACACATACACACAGACACAGATATGTTCACATACATACATGCTCTCACACACAGACATAAACGTGCTCGCTTTGTCACACACACGTTTCATACACACATACATGCTCTCTCTCTCTCACACACACAGATGTGCTCTCAGAGACATGGACTATAACACATACACACATACACAGATATGGTCACACACAGACATACTCTCACACATACACAGACATGCTCTCACGCACATAGAGTCACAGTCCTGCTCTCACACACCCCAACACAGACACACTCTCTCTTCCTCATTTCCTCCCCCCCATCCCCATCAGAAGCACAAGTCCGGCGGTAGCCTCCTCCTTCAGCCCTTGCTGCAGATGGGCCTCTCCATCTTTCTTGAAGCTGCAGGGGCTGATGCTGCTCTGCGTGCGGGGGTGGGAGAGACACTGTGGCTGCTGCTCTTCCTCCTCCTGCACGACCACTCTGGGGGCCCGGAGCCAATGCTGCCTCCTCTTGAGACGGGGGGATAACACTGTCTTTTCTCCTGCTTCTGGCCACAACTGTATGACCTCTCCTCCCTGCCCGGGCGGACCCAGCACTTCCTCTTCCAGGCCACGCAGGTGGGAAGGAAGAGAAGCCACGCCCCTCATCACCCCCCCTAACCTCTGGCGCTCTAGGCAGCTGCCTAGCCCACCTCATGCTTCCTCCGGCCCTGTTAGTGATGACAGTCAGCGGGGATACCTGTCAGCAATCCCTCCTCCTGCGAGGGCCTGTGAGTGCGTGGTGGCTCACAGGCCTCCTCACGGCCGCTGCCGCTGCCTGAATGTGCTGCCGTTTGAGGCACTTCTGAACCCAGCTGAAGGTTTGGTGACCCCCCCCCCCATTTCCGGTCCTGATCCACAGTTTGGAAAGCCCTGAACTAGGGTCCAACTCCTGTGATCCTGTGCTGTCTCTCAATCATTGCCAGACTCCTGCTGGGGAGCCGGGGGAGCGGTGGAGGGCAGGCTGCTGGTCAGCAGAGGAGGGCTGCAGGGCAGGCTGCTGATTTACAGCTTTTATTTTTGGCTTCTGGTCAGCCAACCGGCATTTTTACATCATCGAGAGCGTTGCCCTGTCTCTCGGGCAAAACTGGGAAGTGTCCAACTCTTTCAAAAGTTGCTTGAGTGAGAAGCAGGTTGCAAAAGAGCTGACTCTGCTTGCGGTGTTTATCCTCAGTCCATGGTTCAAGGATTGTCAAAAAAAAAAAAAGAACAAAACTGTACATCCAGGAGAGAAGGAAGCCACTTCAGCAGCTCAAGGAACATCCAGAGCAGACCTCATCCACCCGTCCATCCATCCGTCCATCCGGGCAAGGCCTCTCTGGCAGAGCGTCAGGCGACGCAGACATGCTTGTCCTTAATCGCATCCTCTCGTGCACGGTCGCCGCGTTTCCCCACGGACTTCATGCAAATGGCAGGCTCCTGTCCTCCTGCAGGAGGTTCAGACCTTCAGCCTGCGGGGACGCGGCTGCTCGTGCAAGACAGGCACAAGTGGACCCCCAGGAGGAATCCGAAGACTGGCCGAGCCAGGGTAAACGTGAGTGCAGCACGCCTGCCTTTATCAGAGAGGCTGGCAGGGGCGTCGGTGATTCGGGAGTGTAGAGTCGGGGGGGGGGGGGGGGGGGGCCCTCAGACCACCGGGAGCCGCAGGTCAGCCATATTGTTTTCCAAAACAGATTATTGCAATTCACTCCTCCTAGGCCTACCTAAAAATGCCATCCGCCCCTTACAAATTCTGCAAAACACTGCAGCCCGTATCCTTACCAACACAAACTCAAAGGAACACATTACGCCAGTTTTGAAGGATTTACACTGGCTCCCCATTCAATCTCGCATACAGTACAAGACATTAACACTGATCCATAAAGCCCTCCACAATCCTGAAATGAAATGGTTTAATAATTCACTGCAATTTCAAACTTCTATTAAACCTACCAGAAATCAATACCTCGCCACATTACAGACCCCCTCACCCAAAATATATAACCATGCCTCCACCAAAGCACGAGCGCTTTCCTTTGCTGGCCCAGTGTTATGGAATACCTTGCCCACCGAACTGCGCCTTCAGCCATCTCCCAAAACTTTCAAGCAAAAACTCAAGACATGGTTATTTACACATGCCTATACCTGAAATATATATGTCTTTCTTCCCCTTTTTATGCCCTGCCTTATTTACCCGACACCCCCTTTCTCTACACTATATCTAAGTTCCCCTTTTTCATGCCCTTACTGTAAATACCCTTCCATACATTTGCTCTTAATTGCACCTGAAGCGCTTTCTCCCCTCTCTTATCACTCCTAATTTATAACTCCATCTCCTCCTAACCTGTCCCTAACCTCATACCTAATTTCCTAAAATTCCTTTACTTTCCAGCTCTGTTTAACTCAGCTCAGTTAATCCTAAACGATAGTTCTGTTTTAAAAGATTCTACTTGTTTTATGTTCAAATATATATATTCTTCCTTTTGTTAAATGTATAACGCTTATATAACCCTGTTAAATGTATAACGCTCCGGCGTAAGTTCCTGTTCACTGTAGACCGACGTGATATCCTTGATGAGCGGCGGTATATAAAAAAAACCTATAAAATAAATAAATAAATAAATAAATTTCTCAGACAGACCGGGATGCTGACTTCAGGGAGAGAGGAATGGGGGTGGCGGGTGCTGAAGGTAGTGTGTGGGTGCATTTCCATAGTAAATACTAAATGCAGAGGAGAGAGCCACGAGTGGCAGGGCAGAGTCACCCCTCCCAGATAATATACAACGAGCTAATGCTGCAGGGTCACCTACGGGTCCAGGATGTGTCCTCCTAGCTGCCTTCTCCTAACTCCTCTTCCTGGGTCTCCTCCTCATTTCACCTTCCCTAAGGTCTTCCCCTCCTCTCCCTCCTCACCATCTCTCCTATCTTTCATCTTCCGTCTCTCCTCGCCACCTTTCATCTCATCCCTTCATCTCTCCAGCCTTCCCTCCTCTCTTGCCCTCGTGTCCCTCTGCTTCTCGTCCGCCTCTCCCTGGAAGCTCCCAGCTAGGGCCGATCATGGGTTTCATGGCCTCAGGAGCAGGGTGATTGAGTCCTGATGTTACCTCTCTCTCTAACTGGATGCAGTTCGAGATCCCTTTCCAGCTCCTCATCCCCCCTGGAAGGCACAGAGCACAGGTGCACACAAGCCCAGGGGGACTCGGGTTTAGGAATGGGTCATCGGGGCCTTAACACATCCATCTCTTCTACCAGTTTCATGCTCTTAACTGGGTTTTGTTTGAGGAGAACACAGAGAACGTTTCCCTATGCCTGAAATAATCTCGTTATAAGGGACCCTCGACATAGGAGCAGGTCCAAGCTCAGAAAAGGTTCCCGGGCCAGCCTGATGACTCCGTGGCAGAGCTGACGTGGCCTCACTTCCCAGTGCAAGTCTCTGAGCCTCGGGGTGGCTGGGGATGCAGCAGAGGCAGTGCTCACAGCCCCTGGGCGCAGGGGAGCTCTGGTCATGGTTAGGGGTGACACCGTGAGACGTTCTCACCTCCTTACCCTTCCCACTCCCTCCCCCCCTCAGTCCTTTCTCTGTTTCTGTCCTGGCTAAATGCCAGGACACCTTGCCTGCCAGCTTGATCCCTGGCTCTTTCCCCCACCCTTGGTCGTTCCTAGTCTGCCCCTTCCTCCCTTCCTTCTGTCTCTCCTCACTCCCACCTCATCCCTGCTGCTAGGAGGGAGGAGGGCCTCACTGTACCTTTTCCTCCTTTCATTCTGTCTCTCCTCACTCCCACCTCATCCCTGCTGCTAGGAGGGAGGAGGGCCTCACTGTACCTTTTCCTCCCTTCATTCTGCCTCTCCTCACTCTCACCTCATCCCTGCTGCTAGGAGGGAGGAGAGCCTCACTGTACCTTTTCCTCCCTTCGTTCTGCCTCTCCTCACTCCCACCTCATCCCTGCTGCTAGGAGAGAGGAGGGCCTCACTGTACCTTTTCCTCCCCTCGTTCTGTCTCTCCTCACTCCCACCTCATCCCTGCTGCTAGGAGGGAGGAGGGCCTCACTGTACCTTTTCCTCCCTTCATTCTGCCTCTCCTCACTCCCACCTCATCCCTGCTGCTAGGAGGGAGGAGGGCCTCACTGTACCTTTCCTCCCCTCGTTCTGTCTCTCCTCACTCCCACCTCATCCCTGCTGCTAGGAGGGAGGAGGGCCTCACTGTACCTTTTCCTCCCTTCGTCCTGTCTCTCCTCACTCCCACCTGATCCCTGCTGCTAGGAGGGAGGAGGGCCTCACTGTACCTTTTCCTCCCCTCGTTCTGCCTCTCCTCAGGCCTCACTGTACCTTTTCCTCCCTTCATTCTGTCTCTCCTCACTCCCACCTCATCCCTGCTGCTAGGAGGGAGGAGGGCCTCACTGTACCTTTTCCTCCCTTCGTTCTGCCTCTCCTCAGGCCTCACTGTACCTTTTCCTCCCTTCATTCTGCCTCTCCTCACTCCCACCTCATCCCTGCTGCTAGGAGGGAGAAGGGCCTCACTGTACCTTTTTCTCCCCTCGTTCTGCCTCTCCTCACTCCCACCTCATCCCTGCTGCTAGGAGGGAGGAGGGCCTCACTGTACCTTTTCCTCCTTTCATTCTGTCTCTCCTCACTCCCACCTCATCCCTGCTGCTAGGAGGGAGGAATGCGCTATCACTGTACCTTTTCCTCCCTGCATGGATGGAAACGCACGGTACCTGTGCAGCCTGTGGGAATTGCCGGCGCTGCACAATTTCCGTTGCAGAACTTGCATGATGCATGGAGAGAGGATACCGCTTAGCGCGCTTTCATGATTTCCCAGGCTTGCGTTATGTATGGATGGAATTGGGTTTCTGTTTCGCGTTTAGCTTGCACGTTTCTGTTTCCAGTTTGCGCTCCCGTATTCTGGGTTTTAAGCGGGGTCTGCAGGTGAGGGATGCTGGCAGCGTCCGGTTTCTGGGTCTGGATCTGCAGCAGCCCAGCTTGTTATGCTTTCCAATAGGAGAGGTATTGGTGTTCTAGGGCACATTTTCAGTGCTGTTGGGATACGAGAGGCCGGATAAAGGTGTGCTGTGCCCTGACTTTGGGTTTCTACCTGCTGGCCTTTCCCTTTCCTCCCTCCCTTGCTCCTATGCAGGTAGGACTGTGCTGCAATCCTGCTGCCAGCTTTTATTTTAGGTATTGCCCGTGGGGGCAGAGTTCTGATTTCTGGCAGCTTTACTCAGTTAGATGAAGCAATTCTTGCCCTCAATTGAACCCCTCCTCCCCCCCCTATAATCACCTGACCTTCCAGGCTTGTGGTGGTCGGGATGAAGAGGAGGCCGATGAGTTTACATAACCAGAGCTCTCTGAGAAAACGTTCTCCCGCCCCACAGGCCCATGAGAAGCTGCTCCCTACCTCCCCCTTTACATCTGCATCTCTGCAATGCACGGTACAATCGGTGCTAGGGGGGTTGAGGGGAGCCCCAGAATCTGCATGGTGGGTGCTCCTGGTGCAGCCTCACTTCCCGCAGAGCAGGCAGGATTGTGTGCATCAGAGCTCCCTGTGGCGTTTTCAGAAGGAGACCCCTGTGCTTCCCGTCCCTCCCCTCCCCCGGGCCTGATCCCCCACTGCCCCAGGGCGCGGATGCATCACTTTGGGACGCGAGTTCAGATTCCACCCCCAGCGCTCTGTGCCATGGGCCTGAGGGGGTCACAGACGGAGACGCTGAGTGATCTCATCGCTCAGACTGAGCATTAAGCTTTCAGATCTCAGACTGCTTTCGCCTTCCTGTTCAGTCTTTTTCGTTTTCTCTGAGAAATGGTTGATCTAGAATCAGAAGCCATGTTGAAATATTCTGGATTCTGTTTTCGCATCCTTTACTGAATGTCTTCTTTGCTTCAAGCCCTAGTTGTTCGCTATTCCTGAAAAAGTCCCACGGGGATGCAAGCCGAACGGAGTGCACTGCATGGAGGAGTAATGGTTCACCTTTATCCAGATGTTTATTCACCCCTTCAAAAAAATGGAGATTTGTGAGGCAAGACTTCCCTTGGGTAAAGCCATGCTGGCTGTGTCCCATCAAACCATGTCTTTCTATATGCTCTACGATTTTATTCTTTATAACAGTTTCCATGATTTTTCACGGCACTGAAGTCAGGCTCACTGGTCTATAGTTTCCCAGATCACCCTGGTTCCCTTTTTAAATATCTGTGTTGCATGAGCCATCTTCCAGTCTTCAGGTACATTAGATGATTTTAATGATAGATTACAAATTTTTACTAAAAGGTCTGAAATTTCATTTTTGAATTCCTTCAGAACCCTGGGGTGTATACCATCCGGTCCAGGTGATTTACTACTCTTCAGTTTGTCAATCAGGTCTACCACATCTTCCCAACTCACAATGATTTGGTTCAGTTGATCTGAATCATTACCCATGAAAAACTTCTCCGGAATGGGTACCTCCCCAACATCCTCTTCAGTAAACATTGAAGCAAAGAAATCATTTAATCTTTCCGCGATGGCCTTATCTTCTCTACTTTAACCCCTTGATCATCCAATGATCCAAATGACTCCCTTGCAAGCTTTCTGCTTTGGACATATTTTGAAAAGTTTTTATTGTGAGTTTTTGCCTCTACGGCCAACTTCTTTTCAAATTCTCTCTTAGCCTGTCTTATCAATGTCTTACATTTAACTTGCCTATGCTTATGCATTTTCCTATTTTCTTCTGTTGGATCCTTCTTCCAATTTTTGAATGAAGATCTTTTGGCTAAAATAGCCTCTTTCACCTCACCTATTAACCATGATGGTAATTATTTTACTTTCCTTCCACCTTTCTTAATGAATGGAATACATCTGGATTGTGCTTCCAGGATGGTATTTTTTAACAATGGCCACGCCTCTTGCACACTTTTTACCTTTGTAAGAACATAAGATGGGAGAGTTAGAGTGTATAGCAGTGAATGATGACATAGACTTAATTGGCATCTCAGAGACATGGTGGAAGGAGGATAACCAATGGGACAGTGCTATACCGGGGTACAAATTATATTGCAATGACAGAGAGGAGCACCCGGGAGGCGGTGTGGTGCTTTATGTTCAGGATGGCATAGAGTCCAACAGGATAAACATCCTGCATGAGACTAAATGCAAAATTGAATCTTTATGGGTAGATGATGGATAGGTCTCAGTCTGAAAATACAGTATCTGTCTAAAGCAAGTAGCACATTTAAGACTAATCGGAGAAAAATATTTTTCACTCAACGCACAATAAAGCTCTGGAATTTGTTGCCAGAGGATGTGGTTAGTGCAGTTAGTGTAGCTGGGTTCAAAAAAGGTTTGGATAAGTTCTTGGAGGAGAAGTCCATTAATGGCTATTAATCAAGTTGACTTAGGGAATAGCCACTGTATTAATTGCATCAGTAGCATGGGATCTTCTTAGTGATTGGGTAATTGCCAGGTTCTTGTGGCCTGGTTTGGCCTCTGTTGGAAACAGGATGCTGGGCTTGATGGACCCTTGGTCTGACCCAGCATGGCAATTTCTTATGTTCTTATGTTCTTATGTCTTCCTTGTTGCGGTCTCCACCGCTTCCCCTCTGCCTGCTCTGCATGGCGCTTACCTACGGTGGTGGAAACGCCGTTCTCGTGGCTCTGTTGATCCTTCAGGACGTCCGCCATTGCCGGCTCACCTCCCTGCCACCACGCGCGCGCGTGAGGACGCGACTATGGACGCACAGCCACTGGAAGCCGGGCCCCGCCCAGGTTAACGACGCCACACCCCAAGCTCGATTTAACCGGCGTTCGCTTCCCATCTCATTGCCTTGCAACGAGGGTCGCTACTGGATAGTAGTTCTAAGTTGCGCTTCACTTGTTCCACGTTCCTGACTTGCTCCAGTTCTCAGCACGCTACAGACTCCGTTCCAGCTCACAGCACGCTACAGACTCCGTTCCAGTTCACAGCTTGCTCCAGCTCACAACACGCTACAGACTCCGTTCCTGCTCACTGTCTGTTCCAGTTCTCTGCACGCTACAGACTCCGTTCCTGCTCACAGCTTGCTTCAGTGCTCTGCACACTAAGACTCTGTATCTGCCCCGCCTGCTCCAGCACTGCTGGACTCCACTAGCCCCAGTCTACTGGACTACTGTACCTGACTCTCAGCCCAGGCCATCTGCTACTATAGAGACTTACACTGTGCTCCTAAGTCCCAAGGATCTAGGACCCTAAGGGCTCCTCCTGGGGGGTTCCTGGTTCCCGGGTGAAGACCTCTGCCTGTGGCTCCGCCTCCCGACCTGCCCTATCCTGGGGTAGTTCGGCCCAAGGGTTCACTCCTGGTCTGCAGCTTCCTGGACTGCAACAGTTTGCAAGGCCATGGACTCGGCGGAGTCTCCGATGCCTCTAGTCTGGCCTGAAATGGCCCAGTAGATGCACTATTCAATGCAGCTACAGATACAGGACATTGACCAAGTTGTGGAATCCATGCAGGCTTTATCTGAACACTTGGGGACAAGTTCCCCCACTCGCCTGTCAGCGGTGGATGTGAGCTCAGAGGAGGTACTAGTTCGTCTTCAACATCAGCAAAGCTGCATTGATACTCTTGCTGCTACCGTGGACCAGTTGGCTTCTCGTCTAGAAGCTTCCACTCGTCAAGGGCCTTCTGCACCGGCGTCTGTTCCTAATACTGCCCGCTCCGAGCAGGTACGCTGGGGACAGTAAAACATGCCGTGGGTTCCTGAACCAGTGTCAAGTACGGTTCACCCTGCTACCGTCCCAGTTTCCTTCTGAGGCAGCCAAGGTAGCCTATATCTTTTCCTTACTAGATGGCAAGGCACTAGACTGGGCTTCACCCTTGTGGGAACGCTCCGATCCTCTGCTACAGAATCTTCAGGAATTCCTTCTTCAGTTCCGACTAGTCTTTGATGATCCTGTGCGCCAGTCCACAGCGGCCTCAGAGCTCCTGCACCTCCGACAGGGCACACGCCCGGTAGCCGAGTATATTATTAACTTTCGAACCCTGGCCATGGAGCTGGCTTGGCAGGACGATTGCCTCAAGGGAATCTTTCTCGAGGGCTTGGCTGGTCGGATTAAGGATGAACTGGCAGGAAGGGAGATCCCTCATGATTTAAACGACCTGATGGACATTGCAGGTAAGGTAGACCGCCGTCTGCAGCAGCGGGACAGAGAGGACCGTTCATCTAGCAGAAGTCTACACCGCCTGCCGGCCTCCTCGAGGTCACCTCCATTGAGGGCTTCTACACCCACGTCCGAACCCATGCAGCTAGGCAGGTCACCGCTTACTCCAGAAGAGAGAAGCCGACGGCGCTCCCTAGGCCTCTGCCTATATTGCGGCAGCAAAGGACATTTCCTGTCATCCTGTACTGAGCGTCCGGGAAACGCTCGTGCCTAGGTTATACCGAGGAGCTACACCTAGGCGCTACTGGATCAGCTCCTCTCTGCACACTTCCTGTAACCCTCAAGTACCCCGGTGGGGAGATCCAGATTCGGGCCTTTGTCGATTCTGGAGCCGAGGGAAACTTTATTGTGGCCGAGCTGGTAACGCAACTTGCCCTGCCTACCGTACAGAAGGTTCCTCCTCTACGGATCTCCTCGATCCGAGGGACCTTGCTCCCTGGGATTATCTCCTGTTCCACGGAACCAGTGACTTTGCAGACAGGTCTATTTCATTCCGAGGAAATCTCTTTTCTCATCCTGGAACGAGCAGTGCATCCGCTGGTGTTGGGACTTCCGTGGCTTCGACAACACTCTCCCGTCATCAGATGGGATGATTTCCAATTAGTCAGCTGGGGCCCTGCCTGCTTTGACCAATGCCTACACCTCCCACGTCCTCCTCACTCTCTGCGTCTCTGTTCTTCGCATCTCCTGCCTGAGGCCTACCAGAGTTTCCAAGATGTCTTCTCCAAAGAGATGGCGGAGATCCTTCCTGGGCACAGACCGTTTGACTGTCCCATTGATCTGGTTCCAGGTACCACACCGCCCCGGGGCCGTGTGTATCCCCTCTCATTGCCCGAGACCAAGGCAAATGTCCCAGTATATCTCCGAGAACCTTGCTAAGGGGTTCATCCGGCCATCCCGTTCACCGGCAGGAGCCGGATTCTTTTTCGTGGCCAAGAAGGATGGCTCGCTCCGGCCGTGTATTGATTATCGCGGCCTCAACGCCATCACTAAGTGGGACCGGTATCCTCTCCCGCTTTTTCCGGAATTGCTGGACCGTCTCCAAGGGGCTCGTATCTTTACTAAATTGGACCTCCGAGGAGCCTACAACCTCGTCCGCATACGTCCAGGTGACGAATGGAAGACGGCATTCAACACTAGAGACGGGCATTATGAGTACCTCGTGATGCCCTTCGGGCTCTGTAATGCCCCCGCCGTCTTCCAGCACCTCCTGAACGAGGTGCTTCGAGAGATGCTCCATTCTCATGTGATAGTCTATCTCGACGACGTGCTCATATATTCCAAAGACTTGAACTCTCACCACCAGCATGTCCGCCAGGTCCTCCAGGCCCTCCGAGCTAATCATCTCTACGCCAAATTGGAGAAATGTGTCTTCGAGGCCGAGTCTCTACCTTTCCTGGGCTATATTATCTCTGCTACCGGGTTTTGTATGGACCCAGAGAAAGTAGCGGCCATTACCAAATGGCCCCGGCCCATGGGTCTTAAAGCTCTCCAACGGTTCCTGGGCTTTGCGAATTTTTATAGACATTTTATCCCACGATACTCTCACCGAGTGGCTCCTCTTACAACCCTGACCCGTAAAGGAGCTGATGCTAAACATTGGCCTGATGCTGCGGTTGCAGCTTTTTCTGATCTCAAGGAGGCCTTCCTGTCAGATGTCTGCCTCCGACACCCGGACCCCTCATGACCATTCATCGTGGAGGTTGATGCCTCCAGTATCGCCGTGGGAGCGGTCCTCAGCCAGCATTCCGACTCCGGACAACTTCTTTCCTGCTCGTACTTCTCCAGGAAGTTCTCGCCCGCTGAAAGTAATTACTCCATTGGAGATAAAGAGCTGCTAGCAATAAAACTCGCCCTCGAGGAATGGAGACAGTGGCTCGAGGGTTCCCTGCATACCACCACTGTGTACACAGATCACAAAAATTTAGAATTCCTGACCCAGGCTCAAAGACTGAACCCTCGCCAAGCCCGCTGGGCCTTGTTTTTCAGTCGCTTCAACTTTGTTGTACAGTATCGCCCTGCGGCCAAGAACCTCCGGGCAGATGCCCTGTCTCGCACCTCCTGTACTGAAGAGGACCATGAGCCACCTCAATTCATTTTGGACCCTGCTAAAGTTCGTCTCTCTGCCATGACTATTCTCTCGCAAGACAGAACGGTGCTCTCGCGCCGGGATCGGCTGACCGCCTTACGTTGGGCTCACGACTCCTTGATCGGAGGACATGCCGGACGAGAAAGGACCCTGGAACTCATTAACCGGTATTACTGGTGGCCTAGCATCCGGCGTGATGTTGCTTCCTACGTGGCTTCATGCCCCATCTGTGCCTGTCAGAAGCCCAATCCTGGCTCCCCTTGCGGCCTACTCCAACCACTTCCGGTCCCTACTGAGCCATGGACCCATATAGCTACGGACTTCATAGTTGACCTGCCTCCGTCTAATGGACATACGGTCATCTGGGTCACAGTTGACCGTTTTTCGAAAATGGTCCATCTGGTTCCTCTTCCGAAACTTCCCTCTGCACCCGAGCTGGCTCATTTATTCGCCCAACATGTTTTTAAGCTCCACAGCCTTCCCCAGGACATCGTGTTGGACAGGGGGTCTCAGTTTGTAGCCCGCTACTGGAGAGCGCTCTGCAAATGCTTTAGGGTGAAACTTAGTTTCTCCACGGCCTTCCATCCTCAAAGCAATGGACAGACCGAGAGGATGAATAGGACCCTAAAAGCATACCTCCGGGCCTTCATTAACGAGAGGCATTAACGAGAGGCAAGACAATTGGTCGGAGCTCCTGCCCTGAGCGGAATTCGCATATAACAACCAGGTCCATGTTGCCACTGGCAAGTCACCATTCCATCTGGTGTACGGAAAGCCGTTGCGGCCCCCGCTTCCGCTGGAGGCTCCCAGTGCCTCACCTGCTGTTCAGGTAACAGCCCAGCAGCTTCAGGCATTGTGGCACCTGACGCAAAAACAGCTTCTCCGCGCAGCCGCTGGGGCCAAACAGACGGCTGATCGTCATTGCCGACCAGCTCCCACGTTCCAGCCAGGGGATAGAGTCTGGCTCAGCACGAAGAATCTGCACCTCCGACTTCCCTCTCGGAGATTCGCTCCGAAGTTCTGTGGACCCTTTCGAATTGCAGAACGAGTGGGCCTGGTGTCCTATCGGCTTAGATTGCCATCTTTCTTCCGGGTCCACAATGTCTTTCACGCCTCACTGCTCAAACCTGTAGTTCTCTCCCGGTACCATCGCACGCCTCCAGACTCTGCGATCACGACCATCGATGATGATCCCACGTATCAAGTACGGGAAGTGCTAGATATCTGGTTCCACAACCGAAGATGGGAGTACCTGCTGGCCTGGGAGGGCTGTGGTGACGAAGATAACACCTGGGAGCCTAGCCGTAATATTTTGGACAAAGACCTCTTGCATCAGTTCCACCGGGACCATCCAGGAAAGCCCGGGCCTCTCAAGAGGGGCCGTAAAGGGGGGGGTACTGTTGCGGTCTCCACCGCTTCCCCTCTGCCCGCTCTGCATGGTGCTTACCTACGGTGGTGGAAATGCCGTTCTCGTGGCTCTGTTGATCCTTCAGGACGTCCGCCATTGCCGGCTCACCTCCCTGCCACCACGCGCGCGAGGACGCGCACTATGGACGCACAGCCACCGGAAGCCGGGCCCTGCCCGGGTTAACGACGCCACGCCCCAAGCTCGATTTAACCGGCGTTCGCTTCCCATCTCATTGCCTTGCAACGAGGGTTGCTACTGGATAGTAGTTCTAAGTTGCGCTTCACATGTTCCACGTTCCTGACTTGACTTCAGCTCGTTCCTGACTCCGCTTCTGTCTGCCGCCTGCCATCGACCTCAGCCTGTTCCTGACTCCGCTTCTGCCTGCCGCCTGCCATCGACCTCAGCCTGTTCCTGACTCCGCTTCTGCTCGCCGCAGGCCACCGACCTTGCTCGTGCTTGGTTCCGCTCCAGCCGGTTGCCAGCCTGACTTGGGTTCGTCTCTTGCTCCAGCTCACAGCTTGCTCCAGCTCACAGCACGCTATAGGCTCCGTTCCAGCTCACAGCTTGCTCCAGTTCTCAGCACGCTACAGACTCCGTTCCAGCTCACAGCTTGCTCCAGCTCACAGCACGCTACAGACTCCGTTCCAGTTCACAGCTTGCTCCAGCTCACAGCACGCTACAGACTCCGTTCCTGCTCACTGTCTGTTCCAGTTCTCTGCACACTACAGACTCCGTTCCTGCTCACAGCTTGCTTCAGTGCTCTGCACACTAAGACTCTGTATCTGCCCCGCCTGCTCCAGCACTGCTGGACTCCACTAGCCCCAGTCTACTGGACTATCGTACCTTACTCTCAGCCCAGGCCATCTGCTACTATAGAGACTTACACTTGCTCCTAAGTCCCAAGGATCTAGGACCCTACAGGCTCCTCCTGGGGGGTTCCTGGTTCCCGGGTGAAGACCTCTGCCTGTGGCTCCGCCTCCCGACCTGCCCTATCCTGGGGTAGTTCGGCCCAAGGGTTCACTCCTGGTCTGCAGCTTCCTGGACTGCAACATTCCTGTCAACAAGAAATTTATATTATTTAGAGGGGTATGACAGATTTATTTACCTTTGGAGGACCCTGGATGTCAGTAAGAAGTTAACACAGTGGGTGTCAGCAGATAAGGATCATTTGGTCTCCCTACTTAAGGTTGCTTTCATTACTCTGGCTCTGGCTACAACTCTTTTATGCTCTTACAATCACCGTCTGTGCTTAGGTCTCCCAGCCGTCAGCCGTACAAGCTTCATCTTGAATAGTCTTCCTGCTGCGGCCCGTGCTCAGCACCCTGCCACCTCCCTCACTGCACCCTTGCAGTGTATTGTACTCTGCTACATACCTGAATGTTTCTTTCCCCTGCTCTTACAGTCAGTACATTTTGGAGCTTCACCAATACCAGCCCTCGTTCCCCCGCAGGTTGAGCCTTTGGGTGCCGGGGCCGGCTGGACTTAGATGGGCCTCTGTATGTAGTCGATGAGAAGATCGACTTCAGCCCAGAGACAGCAGGAGAGAGATGGTACAGTCTTACACTGGACAAGGTAGTGTCCTGGAGACTCGGGCGCCTAAGGAACGAAGGCAGACAGAGGGCGCCCAAGCAAGAACAGGCCGAAGCCTGAATTGACCAAGTCCAGGAAGTGGGCAGAAGAGGCGTTTGAGAAACAAGCTTGAATCAGGGCTGGCGGCAATCTGGAAGCAGTGGCAAGCAAGGCAGAGGTCTGATCACAGAGATAGTCTAGAAGCGTAGTCAAACAATGCAGAGGTCTGGGTCTGGAGAGAGGTAACAGCGTAGTCAGGCAATGGAGCCTTATCCTGAATCATTCACAAATTGAGACTTGAGAAATAATTAAATCAACATATCCTTTCTTTTATGTAACAATTGCTTGCAGGGGGAACGGTTAGATCGGACGTCATAGTTGGTGAATCGATTATTAGGAATGTAGATAGCTGGGTGGATGGTGGGCATGAGGATCGCCTGGTAACTTGCCTACCTGGTGCAAAGGTGGCGGACCTAGATAGGATTTAGACAGTGCTGGGGAGGAGCCGGCTGTCGTGGTACACGTGGGCACCAATGACATAGGAAAATGTGGGAGGGAGGTTCTGGAAGCCAAATTTAGGCTCTTAGGTAGAAAGCTGAAATCCAGAACCTCCAGGGTAGCATTCTCTGAAATGCTCCCTGTTCCACGCGCAGGTCACCAGAGGCAGGCAGAGCTCCGGAGTCTCAATGCGTGGATGAGACGATGGTGCAAGGAAGAGGGATTCAGTTTTGTTAGGAACTGGGGAACCTTTTGGGGAAGGGGGAGTCTCTTCCGAAGGGATGGGCTCCACCTTAACCAGGGTGGAACCAGACTGCTGGCGCTAACTTTCAAAAAGGAGATAGAGCAGCTTTTAAACTAGAACAAAGGGGAAAGCCGACAGTCGCTCAGCAGCGCATGGTTCGGAGAGAGGTATCTTTAAAGGATACTAATGATGCATTAGAATTAGGGCATCCCGACAGTGAGGTTCCAATAATAAGAAAAGTAGTCCAAGTGCCTGTAACTAAAAACTCACCTGAGCTAAAAAATTCTAACTTATCCCTATCAATTAAAAGGCAGAATGAAAATACAAACAAAAAACACATTTTGAAATGTTTGTATGCTAATGCCAGAAGTCTAAGAAGTAAGATGGGAGAATTAGAATGTATAGCAGTGAATGATGACATAGACTTAATTGGCATCTCAGAGACATGGTGGAAAGAGGATAACCAATGGGACAGTGCTATACTGAGGTACAAATTATATCGCAATGACAGAGAGGAGCACTCGGGAGGAGGTGTGGCGCTTTATGTCCGGGATGGCATAGAGTCCAACAGGATAAACATCCTGCATGAGACTAAATACAAAGTTGAATCTTTATGGGTAGAAATCCCTTGTGTGTCGGAGAAGACTACAGTGATAGGGGTATACTACCGTCCACCTGGTCAAGATGGTGAGACGGACAGTGAAATGCTAAGAGAAATTAGGGAAGATAACCAAATTGGTAGTGCAGTAATAATGGGAGACTTCAATTACCCCAATATTGACTGGGTAAATGTATCATCGGTACATGCTAGAGATATAAAGTTCCTGGATGGAATAAATGACATTTTAATGGAGCAAT
Source organism: Rhinatrema bivittatum (assembly GCF_901001135.1). Classification (NCBI taxonomy): domain Eukaryota; kingdom Metazoa; phylum Chordata; class Amphibia; order Gymnophiona; family Rhinatrematidae; genus Rhinatrema; species Rhinatrema bivittatum. Next base: position 831,718,415 of record NC_042615.1, read on the forward strand.
TGGTTCAGGAACTGACAAGACAGGGAGAAATTTTAGATCTAATTCTCAGTGGAGCACAGGACTTGGTGAGAGAGGTAACGGTGGTGAGGCCGCTTGGCAATAGAGGTTAGGACTTTTCAGCTTGGAGAAGAGATGGATGAGGGGGGATATGATAGAGGTGTTTAAAATCATGAGAGGTCTAGAATGGGTAGATGTGAATCGGTTATTTACTCTTTCGGATAGTAGAAAGACTAGGGGGCACTCCATGAAGTTAGCATGGGGCACATTTAAAACTAATCGGAGAAAGTTCTTTTTTACTCAACGCACAATTAAACTCTGGAATTTGTTGCCAGAGGATGTGGTTACTGGTTAGTGCAGTTAGTATAGCTGTGTTTAAAAAAGGATTGGATAAGTTCTTGGAGGAGACGTCCATTACCTGCTATTAAGTTCACTTAGAGAATAGCCACTGCCATTAGCAATGGTTACATGGTATAGACTTAGTTTTTGGGTAATTGCCAGGTTCTTATGGCCTGGATTGGCCACTGTTGGAAACAGGATGCTGGGCTTGATGGACCCTTGGTCTGACCCAGTATGGCATTTTCTTATGTTCTTATGTTCTTATAATACGATCAAATTTGAATTAATGACTGGAAGGGGGACAGTAAGCAAATCCACTGCTCTCGTGCTAAACTTTCAAAAGGGAAACTTTGATAAATGAGAAAAATTGTTAGAAAAAAACTGAAAGGAGCAGCTACAAAGGTAAAAAATGTCCAAGAGGCGTGGTCATTGTTAAAAAAAATACCATTCTAGAAGCACAGTCCAGATGTATTCCACACATTAAGAAAGTTGGAAAGAAGGCAAAACGATTACCGGCATGGTTAAAAGGGGAGGTGAAAGAAGCTATTTTAGCCAAAAGATCTTCATTCAAAAATTGGAAAAAGGATCCAACAGAAGAAAATAGGATAATGCATAAACATTGGCAAGTTAAATGTAAGACATTGATAAGACAGGCTAAGAGAGAATTTGAAAAGAAGTTGGCTGTAGAGGCAAAAACTCACAGTAAAAACTTAAAATATATCTGAAGCAGAAAGCCTGTGAGGGAGTCAGTTGGACTGTTAGATGATCGAGGGGTTAAAAGGGCACTTAGAGAAGAGAAGGCCATCGCAGAAAGATTAAATGATTTCTTTGATTCGGTGTTTAGTGAAGAGGATGTTGGGGAGGTACCCGTACTGGAAAAGGTTTTCATGGGTAATGATTCAGATGGACTGAACCAAATCACGGTGAACCTAGAAGATGTGGTAGGCCTGACTGACAAACTGAAGAGTAGTAAATCACCTGGACCGGATGGTATACACCCCAGAGTTCTGAAGGAACTAAAAAATGAAATTTCAGACCTATTAGTAAAAATTTCTGACCTGTCATTAAAATCATCCATTGTACTTGAAGACTGGAGGATAGCAAATGTAACCCCAATATTTAAAAAGGGCTCCAGGGGTGATCCGGGAAACTACAGACCGGTTAGCCTGACTTCAGTGCCAGGAAAAATAGTGGAAAGTGTTCTAAACATCAGAATCACAGAACATATAGAAAGACATGGTTTAATGGAACAAAGTCAGCATGGCTTTACCCAGGGCAAGTCTTGCCTCACAAATCTGCTTCACTTTTTTGAAGGGGTGAATAAACATGTGGATAAAGGTGAACCGGTAGATGTAGTATACTTGGATTTTCAGAAGGCGTTTGACAAAGTTCCTCATGAGAGGCTTCTAGGAAAAGTAAAAAGTCATGGGATAGGTGGCGATGTCCTTTCGTGGAATGCAAACTGGCTATAAGACAGGAAACAGAGAGTAGGATTAAATGGGCAATTTTCTCAGTGGAAGGGAGTGGACAGTGGAGTGCCTCAGGGATCTGTATTGGGACCTTACTTTTCAATCTACTAGATAATGGAGCCCTGACCGATGTGCCGCAAATGCGCAGTAGAGAGCAGCTCTACTGCGCATGCGCGGGCGAGCACGTCGGTCAGAGCGGAGTGTGCCTGAAAAAAATGGCACTGGGAGGAGCAGTAGCGGCGCGCGCGAGAGATGGACCATCCCACCGGAGATCTTCCGTCTGCGCCATCCAAGGGAAGGGGTTGTGGATGAGCTGAAAGGGGAGGGGATTGAGAGAGGGGGGGAGGGACTGAGGGGAGAGTGAGGGGAGGGGGGAAGGTGAGAGGGAGAGAGACTAGAGGAGGGAGGTGAGAGGGAGAATAGAGGTGGGAGGGAGAATGGGGAAGGGAGGTGGAAGGGAGAATGAGGGGGAAGGAGAATGAGGGGGAGGGAGTGGGAAAGAAATGGACCAAAAAAAATTTAAAATGTAGGACCCTTACTTTTCAATATATTTATAAATGATCTGGAAAGAAATACGACGAGTGAGGTCATCAAATTTGCAGATGACACAAAATTGTTCAGAGTAGTTAAATCACAAGCAGATTGTGATAAATTGCAGGAAGACCTTGCAAGACTGGAAGATTGGGCATCCAAATGGCAGATGAAATTTAATGTGGATAAGTGCAAGGTGTTGCATATAGGGAAAAATAACCCATGCTATAATTACACAATGTTGGGTTCCATATTAGGTGGTACCACCCAAGAAAGAGATCTAGGTGTCATAGTGGATAACACATTGAAATTGTCGGTGCAGTGTGCTGCAGCAGTCAAAAAAGCAAACAGAATGTTGGGAATTATTAGGAAGGGAATGGTTAATAAAACGGAAAATGTCATAATGCCTCTGTATCGCTCCATGGTAAGACCGCACCTTGAATACTGTGTACAATTCTGGTTGCCGCATCTCAAAAAAGATATAATTGCGATGGAGAAGGTACAGAGAAGGGCTACCAAAATGATAAGGGGAATGGAACAGCTCCCCTATGAGGAAAGGCTGAAGAGGTTAGGACTTTTCAGCTTGGAGAAGAGACGGCTGAGTGGGGATATGATAGAGGTGTTTAAAATCATGAGAGGTCTAGAACGGGTAGATGTGAATCGGTTATTTACTCTTTCGGATAGTAGAAAGACTAGGGGACACTCCATGAAGTTAGCATGGGGCACATTTAAAACTAATCAGAGAAAGTTCTTTTTTACTCAACGCACAATTAAAGTCTGGAATTTGTTGCCAGAGAATGTGGTTAGTGCAGTTAGTATAGCTGGGTTTAAAAAAGGATTGGATCATTTCTTGGAGGAGAAGTCCATTACCTGCTATTAATGAAATTGGCAGCCACTGCTATAACTAGCAATGGTAACATGGAATAGACTTAGTTTTTGGGTACTTGCCAGGTTCTTATGGCCTGGATTGGCCACTGTTGGAAACAGGATGCTGGGCTTGATGGACCCTTGCTCAGATCTAGTTTGGCATTTTCTTAAGTTGCACAAAATACTTTTGTGAAATTGAAAATGATAAGACAACTCAGACCTTATTTGGAATTTCAAGCACTATGAATAATAGTGCATGGCACTATTTATTTCCATATAGATTATTCAATGCAATATATTATCTAGGGTTGCCTGGCAAGATGACTCGCAGATTACAGTTGATTCAAAATATAGCAGCCCGTATTATTATAGGCAGCTCATGAAAAACTCCGGCTACGCCACTACTGTGGGTTGAAATTGGTTGTCAGTGGTGCATGATGCAAATTTAAGTAGCTAAAAACGGCCTTCAAAGTGCTGAGAAGCTAGGGTCTACCGCATTTAAAAAGTGCTCTAAGATGGTAGGAGGTAGGGGGGAATTTAAGATCAGCAGGGAAATGTTTCCTGCAGTGGCCATCCACAAGACCCTTTTGGCACTACGGCTGTTCAATGGATCTTTCTCGGCTGCCAGACCAAGCCTATGGAGTGCCTTGCATGTGACTCGCGAGCAGAAAGCGGTTTGAAACAGGTCAGGAAAAAGTTGAAAAGATGGCTTACGTGAAGAGCCTTTATTAAATTATTTGAGCAGTGGGAGCGAGTGCAAGTGGATTACGGGGAAGCTCTTGTTCTGAGGGACATTTGTTGCATTGAATCTTGTGTTTAAAGGTTGTCCATCGCTTTGAGTGTTTTTTTAAATGTCTATAAATAAATAAAGTTACTATTTTCCTGAGCAATGTGCCCGTGTAGATTACTTGCGTATATTGACTGCTTCCCAATATCTGGAGTAAGGGACTGTAAACGTCTTAAAAGCGAAGTGCTGACTGGGTGAGGGGGTCTGGGTGAAAAGGGAGACTCCAGGTTGGAAAGCCAGGAGGGTCCTGATGACCTGCAGAAGGACTGAGTAAACTGGCAGACTACTTGGTAGAACTGCTCATTTCATTGTTAGAAAATCCCACGACTTACTCACGTAAAACCTGATTTATGAGGGAGGGGGGGTAAATGCATCTAAATCTGCTCACATATCACTTTAAAATTAGACATAAACATTCCCGGGTACACCAGTGGTGCATAGTTACCTGGCTGAGTGGCAGCTTTGCTACTTAAAGTCCGAGTTACCCAGCTATCTAGCAGCACTTATCTGGATACATTTGGAGTTATGCACCTAAGTAGCAACAAACTTACTATTCAGCCAGATAAGTCTTACAATGCTAAATCAGATAGCCGGCTAAGTCTAAAAGTGCTACTCATCTAGCTATCTGACTTAGGGTAATCGGTGCCGCTACTTAGCTGGATAACTCTGAATTTAACCAGATAAGCGCAAAAACGTGTTCATGCATTTTTTGCATGCGCTCACCTGCTTCCAGGTAGATTAATGCGGGTTTTATAACTTGAGTGCGTTATACGTGCAGGTTATTAAACACCGCAGCAGTTTTACGCATGCCCACGTATCTACGTGTATATGGGCGTGGGCGAGCATGTTTCCAAGTTATCCTCCCTGTGTGTCTGCACAGAATTTTACGCACATGCCAGTAGCACAGTCTTAAGAACATAAGAACATAAGAAATTGCCATGCTGGGTCAGACCAAGGGTCCATCAAGCCCAGCATCCTGTTTCCAACAGAGGCCAAACCAGGCCACAAGAACCTGGCAATTACCCAAACACCTAGAAGTTCCCATGCTACTGATGCAATTAATAGCAGTGACTATTCCCTAAGTAAACTTGATTAATAGCAGTTAATGGACTTCTCTTCCAAGAACTTATCCAAACCTTTTTTGAACCCAGCTACACTAACTGCACTAACCACATCCTCTGGCAACAAATTCCAGAGATTTATTGTGCGTTGAGTGAAAAAGAATTTTCTCCGATTAGTCTTAAATGTGCTACTTGCTAACTTCATGGAATGCCCCCTAGTCCTCCTATTATTCGAAAGTGTAAATAACCGAGTCACATCTACTCGTTCAAGACCTCTCATGATCTTAAAGACCTCTATGATATCCCCCCTCAGCCGTCTCTTCTCCAAGCTGAACAGCCCTAACCTCTTCAGCCTTTCCTCATAGGGGAGCTGTTCCATCCCCTTTATCATTTTGGTTGCCCTTCTCTGTACCTTCTCCATTGCAACTATATCTTTTTTGAGATACGGCGACCAGAATTGTACACAGTATTCAAGGTGTGGTCTCACCATGGAGCGATATAGAGGCATTATGACATTTTCCGTTTTATTAACCATTCCCTTCCTAATAATTCCTAACATTTTATTTGCTTTTTTGACTGCTGCAGCACACTGAGCTGACGATTTCAATGTATTATCTACTATGACGCCTAGATCTCTTTCTTGGGTGGTAGCTCCTAATATGGAACCTAACATCGTGTAACTACAGCTAGGGTTATTTTTCCCTATATGCAACACCTTGCACTTGTCCACATTAAATTTCATCTGCCATTTGGATGCCCAATCTTCCAGTCTTGCAAGGTCCTCCTGTAATGTATCACAGTCTGCTTGTGATTTAACTACTCTGAATAATTTTGTATCATCCGCAAATTTGATAACGTCACTCATCGTATTCCTTTCCAGATCATTGATATATATATTGAAAAGCACCGGTCCAAGTACAGATCCCTGAGGCACTCCACTGTTTACCCTTTTCCACTGAGAAAATTGACCATTTAGTCCTACTCTCTGTTTCCTGTCTTTTAACCAGTTTGTAATCCACGAAAGGACATCGCCTCCTATCCCATGACTTTTTAGTTTTCGTAGAAGCCTCTCATGAGGGACTTTGTCAAACGCCTTCTGAAAATCCAAATACACTACATCTACCGGTTCACCTTTATCCACATGTTTATTAACCCCTTCAAAAAAATGAAGCAGGTTTGTTAGGCAAGACTTCCCTTGGGTAAATCCATGTTGACTGTGTCCCATTAAATCATGTCTTTCTATATGCTCTACAATTTTGATCTTGAGGATAGTTTCCACTATTTTTCCCGGCACTGAAGTTAGGCTCACTGGTCTATAGTTACCCGGATCACCCCTGGAGCCTTTTTTAAATATTGGGGTTACATTGGCCACCCTCCAGTCTTCAGGTACAATGGATGATTTTAATGATAGGTTACAAATTTTAACTAATAGGTCAGAAATTTCATTTTTGAGTTCCTTTAGTACCCTGGGATGCATACCATCCGGTCCAGGTGCCTTGCTACTCTTTAGTTTGTCAATCTGGCCTACTACATCTTCCAGGTTGACAGTGATTTCGTTCAGTTCGTCTGACTCATCACCCCTGAAAACCAACTCCGGAACTGGTATCTCCCCAACATCCTCACTAGTAAACACAGAAGCAAAGAATTCATTTAGTCTTTCTGCAATGGCCTTATCTTCCCTAAGAGCCCCTTTAACCCCTCGGTCATCTAATGGTCCAACCGACTCCCTCACAGGTTTCTTGCTTTGGATATATTTAAAAAAGTTTTTATTATGAGTTTTTGCCTCTATGGCCAACTTCATTTCAAATTCTCTCCAGGGTTGCTTTGAATATTGCCCCTCCCTGTGTACGTCTGCTGTTCTGTCTGAGGATCCCTTTATGCCATGGGATCTCACTACCCACATTTCTGTATCCGGTCGGATAATTCCCGTGGGACTGATTTCAGAAGAAGCTGCTTGTCTGAAGGCAGGTTTGAGTGCTGCGTCCCCATCAGTTGGGTCTGGGAGATCCGCTGCCCCTCCCTGTGGACAGAAGTTCATAGAGCCCTGTCCCGTGACCCTCGGGGGGGCTACAGCAGGAACCGTGTTTGCTGTCTTGTCAGGATAAAGATATTATCTCGGTCTGGCTGTTACTCATGTGTTCTCCCTCTTTTCCTTCTCAGGAGGGAATGGGAGCAGCCGGGATAACTCGGGCAAGAGAGGAAGGAATCCGAGCATGGCCACCAAGCTCTCCCGCTTTCTGCACTCTGAAAGAGCCAGCGTTCACCCAGCAGCAGCCCTGGTAAGGAGCCGGGCGTTTCATACTCCTCTTTCCACACAGCACACGTCCTTTCGGATGCTTTGATTTAAAAAATCAGGATTGCTTTCTCCCTCTCGCCTCCAAAATCTGCTTCTCTGTATCTTGGAGATCTTCCGTGTCTTTGGCTTAGCGTGGAGGAGGAACCTGTGAACCAGGGAAGCCACTGCTATTCCTCCTGACCCTCCCTGGGTGTCACTTCACGGCCTCAGGCACAAACTAAAGGGGTCAGACATGTATCAAGCTGGGAAATGTTACCATGGGGAGAGGGGGGACATTTCAATTATATTTTACCCCTCCCTGGAAAAATATCAGGGCGGATTCCCTGCCATATTTTGTATCATGGAAAAAACTGTGCTAAAAAATATCCCCGGGAAAGGCTCACTGTTGTGTGGCGATGGCCCCACGGAACCTGGGGCCACCGTCATCTTACATGAGTCGACCCCGCCGCCGGTCAAGGTGAGCCAGGTGGCCCGAAAGTAAAAAAAAATGTAAAATATAATCACACAGCGATGACCCACCCCCTTCCCAAACCTCCCCCCTGCATCCAAACCCCACCCCAAGCAGCAGGCCCCCTCCAACATGAACCATAATCCTAGAGCCTGGTGGCTCCCTCGCACCCCCTTATATAGAAAATAGACCTTGGTGGTCAAGGGGGGGGGGGGGCCCAGACCATCCCCTTACCTCAAAAGTCAATCCACGGTGGTCTAGCGGCAACTTGGAGAGCCCCCTACTCAGGGCTGGTCGACGCCATTTTCCAGCCTTTGCCCTTATCATGTGATGGGGGGGCCGCTAGAGTCCCCAGGATTATGATTAATGTTGGGGGGGGGAGGGGTCTGGGAGGCCCTGCCTCTTGGCAAGGTTTGATACGAAGGGCGGTTCTTTTTGGGGGCAAGGTTGTGAGAGCCCTCTGGGGACAGGGAAATCCCCCGTACCTGAACGTGGTCGGCTCGGAAGTGCCCGAGAGGCGGAATAAAAATAAATAAAGAAATAAGCTTCTCTTTGCGGATCCTAGAGCCGACCTCATAGCTTGCATCTGAAAGGAAGAAGGAGCTCCAAGCACGCAGGGTGCGGCCTGGGGTGTTAACCTGCTGATGAAATATCAAGCTTCAGGGATAAAACTGGCCTTGCCTCCGTTGTTACAGAGTTGTGATTGGGGGAGAGAGACTTTCTCACCTGGTTGCACATTTCCACGCAGTAAAGAAAAGTTGCGTGAACCTGCCCTGCTCCTTGACCGTCCGGCCTTCTGCGAGGTTGCTACAGGTACTGGCAAGGCTGCGGTGCAAGAAACAGCAGCAATGGAGGCTTAGGTCAGCCCAATGGCCTAAAAATGGGAGAAAGAGCCTGGCAGACACGCAACAAGGAGAGAGGAGGAAAGAAAGCCCCTAAGGAAATGTACGAAGGGAAGGCAGAGAGTATTTTTCTTATGGATGTCCTTAAAAAGACTCAGAAGAACAGATCAGAAGGGGGTGGAAGTAACTATCCGAAGTCTTGTGCGGCTTACAGTAAAAGCATACAAAGAAAATGAACAAACACAACATAAAACAGAGACGAGTAACTTCTCGACAGCTTGGAGTCCTGCCAGGTAATTGTACCCTGGATTAGCCACTGCTGGAAACAGAATAGTCAGAAAATCAAATAATAAAAACAGAGTCTCCGCTATGTGTTTCCTACGTACGGCTTAAACAGATAGTGTAACTCGGTCCTTACTCGCAGACAGAAGAGACCGTGTCTACAAATCCAATCTTTATTAACCGGCAAAACAAATAACAGAGTCTTACTGTGCATAAACTGAAGATAACAGCGACCAGCGTAGTCTGGGTCTCAGAAATAAGGACAGGTAAAATGAGAATAATTCTGCAGGGTTGGCCAGGTTACCAGCTGATGCCACATAGTCTGACCAGAGATGACAGAAGACACAAGGAAACCTGCCCCCTTCCCGAACAACTTCAGGAACTGTCCACAACCAATGTTACCGTAAATTTATTTATTTACAATTATTTATTATCCACCCTTCCTATGTTCAGAGCGGAGTACAATATGAAACTATACAATCAAACGAGCAAGGTAGATGATTTATTGTAGGCAAAAAACTGCTGAAAAATTAAATAAGCAAAGTGTATGGTCCTCTGAAATGGACCACGTTTACCGTGGCTGCATCAGGAGGGACATCGACCTGAGAAACAAAACAGTAAGTAACCAAGAGTGACAGGTCCAGCGAAAGAGAAATACAGAGCGAATAAACAAAGTGGCAATATCAACAGCGTAATCGTACCTCAGATAGAGTCCCAAAGCCCAGATTCAAACAAATCCTGGGCTGTTGATGAAAGCCTTTTAACCCATGTCAAAGCAAAACCCATAGACTGTTAAAATTACAGAGGACCTTCAAAAGGCACCAAGGCGACACATGACCTAGTACAGCCAAACAGGAGGAAAGCCCAACGCAAATAGCCAACAGCAAGCAAAGGCTAGTGAAGAATATAAAAAGCCGACCAAGGCAACATAGAGACCTTAATGCCTACTAGAAGTGCAGAGCTATACAAACAGAGGTAGAAAGCACACAGACCCTTCTATCTCATGCTTAAGACCTCCTGGATGATGAGAGTGAAAAGAAAAAAAATCCAGCATTGTTCACGTTAGAGCAAGTATAGAGAAATCTCGCCTCCCTGAGCCCGGGGTATGCAGTGCTCACCAGTAACAAAAAACCCAAGGTCAGAAAGGAAATGCAGTACAGCCAACCTGTGCCTCACCTAGGGGGCTTCTAGGCACAACCGTCGAGTCCAACAGCAGCGTTCAAAAATGCGAGCTTTGATGGTAGAGATCTGGATGGGGTCTCCTGTTCTTATACTCTGATCTTTTTGGGGAAACATTAGTGGGGTCAGGCAAGTTCTCCGCTCTGAAATCCCCGTGGGGAAGGGAGATCCTAAAACATCCCCACTCTTCCTGAGTCCAAAAAATGCTTTAAAGCTTTAACTTCTGCTTTCAGGATCCATCACTGGTGCTTGCCCAGCTAGGGTTTAGAGCGGGCTCACAGGTCTTTCGAGCTTTCTCTCTATAAATTATAAGGAGGACCCTCAGGCAGGGCGTGCACTGGGAGGTGTCACCTCTGGGTGAAGCTGGCAGGCCTCACCAGAGTTTGGAAAAAAATACATCTTTCCTCCTTGACTGCTTCCTCACACTGAACCCCACGCTGTGTTAGCATGGCTGGGCTAAATAAGCGTTGAGGCATCCAGTCCAGACTCTCCAGGTGGGAGGGACTGAGGGGTACGGATGGCCTCTCACTGGAGTGTTATGATATAGGGAGAGTGACATCTGCTGGCCAGACCGGGAGGGTCTGCCACAATAACATGTATCACCCCCGATGAGCAATGTAAAACATATTTCCTCTGGGACACTGGATATATGAATTCAGCAATTGATCATGACATAGCACATGCATTACAGTGGCCTGGCCACAAGGGGAGTGGCCTCTATGCAATGCAACAGGTGTCTCCGCCCACTCTAGATTACACTGGGCAGCAATGAAAGTATTACTGACCTAAAAAGGTCCTACTCTGTAGTATCTTGATGTGCTGAACACGAATATGACCATGACAAGTTTTTATTGGCTCTCGTTTTGAAGATATTTAATATAGTTCACTTTCTATGTTTAGTCGTGTAAATTTATCCAGTAGGACTGTAAATAAGCCCAGAATGATATAATATTGCATCATATTGCATAATACCATCATGCACACATCATCTAGAGTGTATTACATCATAGAAACATAGATAGAAACATAGAAATGACGGCAGAAGGAGACCAAATGGCCCATCTAGTCTGCCCCGCAAATTTTCTCTCTCATACTTATCTGTTTCTCTTAGCTCTTGGTTCTATTTCCCTTCCACCCCCACCTTTAATGTAGAGAGCAGTGATGGAGCTGCATCCAAGTGAAATATCTAGCTTGATTAGTTAGGGGTAGAAGCCGCCGCAATAAGCAATCTGCACCCATGTTTATTTGTTTTACCCAGACTGTTATACAGCCCTTATTGGTTGATTTTCTTCTCCCATGCCGTTGAAGCAGAGAGCTATGCTGGATATGCATCGAAAGTGAAGTATCAGGCACATTTGGTTTGGGGTAGTAACCGCCGTAACAAGCCAGCTACTCCCTGCTTTGCGAGTGCGAACCCTCTTTTCTGGATGTGTGAAGTATCAGTTTTTCTTCTCCCCTGCCGTTGAATCAGAGAACTATGCTGTATATGCATTGAAAGTGAAGTATCAGGCTTATTTGATTTGGGGTAGTAACCGCCGTAACAAGCCAGCTACTCCCCTCTTTGTGAGTGTGAATCCTTTTTTCCACATTTCCTCTTGCTGTTGAAGCTTAGAGCGATTTTGGAGTCACAGTAAGCCTGTGTATGTTTATTTAATAAGGGTATTGACTCCAGGCAGTAGCCGTCATTCTGGCGAGTCACCCACTCTTCATTGGCAGCCTCTTGACTTTATGGATCCACAGTGTTTATCCCATGCCCCTTTGAAGTCCTTCACAGTTCTGGTCTTCACCACATCCTCCGGAAGGGCATTCCAGGCATCCACCACCCTCTCCGTGAAGAAATACTTCCTGACATTGGTTCTGAATCTTCCTCCCTGGAGCTTCAAATCGTGACCCCTGGTTCTGCTGATTTTTTTCCTTCGGAAAAGGTTTGTCGTTGTCTTTTGATCATTAACACCTTTCAAGTATCTGAAAGTCTGTATCATATCACCTCTGCTCCTCCTTTCCTCCAGGGTGTACATATTTAGATTCTTCAATCTCTCCTCATACGTCATCCGATGAAGATCCTCCACCTTCCTGGTCGCCCTTCTCTGTACCGCCTCCATCTTGTCTTTGTCTTTTTGAAGGTACGGTCTCCAGAACTGAACACAGTACTCCAGGTGAGGCCTCACCAAGGACCTGTACAAGGGAATAATCACTTCCCTTTTCTTACTCGATATTCCTCTCTCTATGCAGCCCAGCATTCTTCTGGCTTTAGCTATCGCCTTGTCGCATTGTTTCGCCGACTTCAGATCATTAGACACCATCACCCCAAGGTCCCTCTCCTGCTCCGTGCACATCAGCCTTTCCCCCCCCATCGAATACAGTTCATTCGGATTTCCACTCCCCATATGCATGACTTTGCACTTCTTGGCATTGAATCTCAGCTGCCATATCTTTGACCACTCTTCCAGTTTCCTTAGATCCCGTCTCATTCTCTCCACTCCTTCCGGCGTGTCCACTCTGTTGCAGATCTTAGTGTCATCCGCAAAAAGACAAACCTTACCTTCTATCCCGTCCGCAATGTCGCTCACAAAGATATTGAACAGGACCGGTCCCAAAACCGATCCTTGTGGTACACCGCTTAAAACCGCACTCTCTTCAGAGAGAGTTCCATTTACCATCACACATTGTCTTCTGTCCGTCAACCAATTTGCAATCCAGGTCACCACCTCGGCACTCACTCCCAAGCTTCTCGTTTTATTCACCAGTCTCCTGTGCGGAACCGTATCAAAAGCATTTTCTGATGCAATGCAGTTCTACTGCCATGCTGCTGCTGAGTAAGCTGACGTCAGCAGTGTACTATATGAAGCCCAGTCAGAAAGGGTGAGCATTGGAAATATTCATGCTGGCTGACTACTGCTGGACACTCCGCAGAGATGCTCCCGAACAGGTGTACAAGAGACAAGCAAAGAAATCTAAGACGTAGTCTATGACTTCATTTTTCAAACGGTATTAACCGTAGGTCTCCTACTATTGGCATACAATTCAAGATGTAATTATATTATTGCATATTACAAAAAAACTAGAGCCAATTTGGCATTTTCACGGTCACATTCGTGTTTAGTACATGGAAATGTATAAGAATTGACTAATTTCATTTCCGTAACATGACCTTTGTGAAGATTTGTTGCCCAGTGTTATTTTTGGAGTGCATCCATTTGCTCAGGTTTTGCTTTCTGGTGGTTTTTGATGGTGATGAAGACTCTAGCTATTCTGAGCAGGATCTCCACTGTTCACTGACTGATGCCCCGCTCTTTACTTCCCCTACCACTATGCTGGTCTCTCCTTCAAGGTCTGAGGCCCTTGCACTACAGAAGTGTTCTACCCGCTCTGAATTTCTTGCCACTACTGTACTTTAATACTGTCGCGCTCATCACAATTTGCTTCTGCAATGGACAATGGAGAAGGCCCGCTCACGGGTCAGGACCAGTCTGGTGGATTTTGGGGAGGGAACCTGTAAGAGAAGTTGATTTTTTGATCCCAGGTTTCGGCCTTGTCCCCCCCGCCTCTCTTGCTACATAGAGGTGCAGGCTCCAGGCCTCCTCAAACCCTTCTGGAGCTTGTTTCCCTCCCCCACGTTACATCCTATTCTACCCCCCAGCCCTCCCCTGATCCTTACCGAGCTAGCCCTGATGGTCCAGTGGAGCTCAGAGCCCCTCCTAGAGCTCCAGGCCTTGCACTACCATTTCTTAAAATGACGCCAGGCAGCTGAGATCCAGTGGGGAAAAAGTATAAAATCGGCCGACCCACACCATTCAGAAAACTGGTGGCAGCAGGCGGGGAGTATTTTACCACTGAGAAGAATAACGTGGGATTCACAAAGCTGCCTTACCAATTACCACAGGTTTGTGAGTCTTGTGGTACTTTTCCCCTTACATTGTAAGGCCTCTGAGGACAGGGAAATGCCTAAAATATCTGAATGCAATCCGTTTTAAAGGGACCGACCAGTCACAAAAAGTGAAATATAAATCAGATGATGGCCAAAAAAAAAGCAAGTGACCTATCTAGTTTGTCTGCAGACTGCTAAGGATATACTCCCGCTATCACCTGCACAATATGACTGCTACGAAGATCTCCCTACTCATCCAGGACAGTTTTGGTGTCTCTCTCCTTGACACTTGACCATCTTGGGTAGAAAAGCATTCAAGATCCCCAGGTAGTTCCCTCCCACATCCTCCTCCTCCCAAGCTTCTAACCATACAATTCAGTAATAATCTAAATAGTCGGCAATGTAGCATTGTTGTTGACTGGCCATCTGTCCTCTTCGGCCCCCTATGTAGCCTGCCAGACAGACCTGGCTATATGAGTGCCTGCCCGTCTGCTAGGCCTTCTGGTTATTTATGTACTTGCACTTCCCCAAGTCACCACCAGAGAGAGCCCTGGAACGTAGAGCAGGGTGGACTTCGGCCGCTCTTCAACCCAACTTTGTGCTCCAATATTTTTTCAGTACTTCTTCTTACTGACCTCTCAGCAGAAATGTCTGGCTTTGAGTTCACTGGAAGAGAGTGTGCAGTCCTCAGCAGAATTTGTGCAGGGCGTGGTCAGAGTGACCATCTCTTCTCCAAGGGTAAAAGGAGTGCTGTCCGGACGTTGCAAGTGCAACTCTGAGTCTCAGGCCATGACGATCTGCAGCAGGAGGCCCCTCATTTCTCCTCTTGCCATCCTGAGAGGCCATGGAGAGGATTGACAGATTAAACATCCATGGGTTAGGTTTTTCATGTCATCCAAAAGAAGACTCTACAGCAAAATGCTTCCAAAGACATCAGATCTCTCACTCTTTGAAATAAAGGAAATGGATAGGATACTTTAGCTCTCTCCCCCTCAAAAATGTCTTTATTCAAATGCGATTCAATGGGAGATGACATCGCAACATAGCAAATAGGAAATGTTGGCAGCAAAAGACCCAAGCAGTCCATCCCGTCTGCCCAGTATTTTATCCTTAGGATTATTGTTGCTCTGTGTGGTTACCCCAGTCAATAAGGGTTGTCCTTTTCTTCGTCTCCATCATTTAGCCACTCGGGATCCTCTGTATTTATCCCATGCCCTTTTGGATTCCATGAGTGCTCCTGCCCTGGCCCCTCACCATGTTTTCTGGGAGGCATCTGTGCATCCGGTACCCCTTCCGCGAAGTAACGCTTCCTGATGTTGGTCTGGACTCGACCCCCTTGGAGCTTCATACAGTTCTACAGTTTTCTTTCCCTTGAAGAAAGTTTGATTCCTGTGCATTATTAAAACCTGTCAGGTATGTATCATATCTCCCTGCCTCGTCTCTCCTCCAGTGTGTAGGTTCTTCATTGTGGTGCGCCTTCCAATCCCCCCCTGAAACGCTCCTCACAAGAACTTTTAGGTGTTGGCAAGTCTGTGCCTGAGAGCAGGGCCAAGATACCAGACCTTCTCTTTCTCTATCCTGAAGCTTGTGTCTTATCAAATTTCCCAGGCCTGCCATCTGTCCACGCTCCCCTCTACCAAGGACCAGGATATTCCAGAACAAAGCAAGAGGGCAGGAGGTGAGCTGGGAAAGAAACTGAGTGAGCGTACAAGGGCAGAGGAGCAAGAAGGAAGTGATGAGACCTCTAAGCACGAGCAGAGGAAGCTCGGGTCAGTGCCGATGCGGAACGATGTGGAATCGGCTCCCCGGCTTACGGGGGATAGGGGCTGGATTACGGATACAGAAGACATCCCCTCACCATTCAGAGGTAAGCAATGGGGAGAGGAGAAGGAAATCTACTCACCCAGGAGAAGGTTCGAGATGCAAAGCTGAGCTTTATTTAGGCAATGCGTTATCTCTTGTCCTAGCAATATCCTACACTTTTAATAGGAACATGAAGTAGCTGGGAGGGTGGTGGGAAAGGGAACGTTTGTCAGCTTCTCCTCCTCAGTTGATAATACAGTTGGAAGCCCGTACTATGAACCTTTCTTTATAACCCCACCCCTTCCAAACTCACCAAGCCCATTCTCAGCCTCTGCTGGGGGCCATGCCCCAGAGCACCTTCCAGGGGGCCTGAAATCTGCCCACTAGGTGTCACCCTGCCTCCCACCAGGAGTTAGAAACGCGGCCTTCACAGCATCCACTGCTCTGGCTGGAATCACCTTCTTCAGGGCCGTGACCTGGAGAAACTGAGTCTGACATCAGTGCCAGACACAATAATTTAAATAAATGCTCAGAACAGAACTGCTGTAATATGAATGGGTCAAGGAGAATGAGGATTGAGCTAAGACCCATGGTCTTGGCAATGAAGAGGTCAGTGAAGGATTTGGTGAGAGGTTTCTGGGGAAGTTCTAGAGCAAACTCAGAATGCCTTGAGATGAAAGAAAGTCAAGACAGAGAACGCGGATGGCACATTCAGGCAGCTTGGATGCCGGAGGGAGGTTGGCTGATAGAAAGGCAGGTAGGGTCCAATGAAGGTTTTTTCAGGGGCGGTGTGATCCCAGCATGTTTGCAGGAAGAGGGACAGTTGCAGCGGCAAATGACCGATTAAGGATGTGACCAATGGAGGGGATGACAGCAGGGCAGATGGGACTGAGGAGCTGGGTGGAAACGGGGTCAGAGGAACAAGTAGCAAGTTTGGAGGAGGAGACAAGATTAATTTATATATTGCAAACGCCTAATATTCTGCATCTTCCAGTAGCAGAGCCGCTTCCTCCTCATGATTTCAGGGGCAGGGGCAGTGAATGAAGTCGGGGCAAAGGGGGGAGGTCTGGGGGAGAATTCAGATTAAGCTTGGGAATCTTTAATGGAAGACGTCACCCATAGTCCAGGCAGAGAGTGAAGAGGAGGAAGAGAGTGAGGCAGAGGCAGTTTGAAGAGGCAGGTAAGTTTGCTAAAGAGACCTCAGGGATTGGAGGTAAGGGATTTTGTTGGATGGAAGGAAGTGAGCATGAATCTGAAATGCATGAAGTCATTCTGCCAACATCATCCATCATCCTCATTTCTATGTTAAAAGACGAAAGCTTGAAAAGAGAGACTCGGTACTGAATGGCCATCCCTCCCACCCTCCCTCTCTCTCTCCCTCCCTCTCTCCCTCTCTCCCTCTCTCCTCTCTCTCTCTCTCCCTCCCTCTCTCCCTCCCTCTCCCTCTCTCCCTCCCTCCCTCTCTCCCTCTGTCTGTCTCTCTCTCCCTCCCTCCCTCTCTCTGCTCCCAGGTGGCTTGTCCTCGGTTGCTCTGGAGGACCATTCCATAGCATCAAAGCTGGCACCAGCGGACAGCCTGTGGACGACAGAGAAGGACAGGGCAGTGAGACTACGTATGGCACAGACGGGGTATGGGGCAGAGCCTCCTATCACCGTGCACGAGCTCTTCCAGCAGACCCTGCAGCGTTACAGCAACTGGCCGGCACTGGCAGCAAAGAGAGACGGACAATGGGAAACCATCACATATCTGCAGTATTACCAGCAGTGCCGGGCAGCAGCCAAAGGTTTCTTAAAGGTGAGCTCCCCTCTTTACCTTTCTCTAAAGGGGGAGGGCTAAAAAGCTACCCGAAGGCGAGTCCATTGCCCCTCCCTCCCTTTCTCTGTACAGGTGAGGTATAAAGTTACCCAAAGGTGAGTCCATTGCCCCTCCCTCCCTTTCTCTGTACAGGTGAGGTATAAAGTTACCCGAAGGCGAGTCATTTCCTCCCCCTCCCTTTCTCTGTACAGGTGAGGTATAAAGTTACCCAAAGGTGAGTCCATTCCTCCTCCCTCCCTTTCGCTGTACAGGTGAGGTATAAAGTTACCCGAAGGCGAGTCCATTCCTCCTACCTCCGTTTCTCTGTACAGGTGAGGTATAAAGTTACCTGAAGGCGAGTCCATTCCTCCTCCCTCCCTTTCTCTGTACAGGTGAGGTATAAAGTTACCCGAAGGCGAGTCCATTCCTCCTCCCTCCCTTTCTCTGTACAGGTGAAGTATAAAGTTACCCGAAGGCGAGTCCATTCCTCCTCCCTCCCTTTCTCTGTACAGGTGAAGTATAAAGTTACCCGAAGGCGAGTCCATTCCTCCTCCCTCCCTTTCGCTGTACAGGTGAGGTATAAAGTTACCCGAAGGCGAGTCCATTCCTCCTACCTCCCTTTCTCTGTACAGGTGAGGTATAAAGTTACCCGAAGGCGAGTCCATTCCTCCTCCCTCCCTTTCTCTGTACAGGTGAGGTATAAAGTTACCCGAAGGCGAGTCCATTCCTCTCCCCTCCCTTTCTCTGTACAGGTGAGGTATAAAGTTACCTGAAGGCGAGTCCATTCCTCCTCCCTCCCTTTCTCTGTACAGGTGAGGTATACACGTACCCGGAGGCGAGTCCATTCCTCCCCCTCCCTTTCTCTGTACAGGTGAGGTATAAAGTTACCTGAAGGCGAGTCCATTCCTCCTCCCTCCCTTTCTCTGTACAGGTGAGGTATAAAGTTACCTGAAGGCGAGTCCATTCCTCCTCCCTCCCTTTCTCTGTACAGGTGAGGTATAAAGTTACCCGGAGGCGAGTCCATTCCTCCTCCCTCCCTTTCTCTGTACAGGTGAGGTATAAAGTTACCCGAAGGCGAGTCCATTGCCCCTCCTCCCTCCCTTTCTCTGTACAGGTGAAGTATAAAGTTACCCGAAGGCGACTCCATTCCTCCTCCCTCCCTTTCTCTGTACAGGTGAGGTATAAAGTTACCTGAAGGCGAGTCCATTCCTCCTCCCTCCCTTTCTCTGTACAGGTGAGGTATAAAGTTACCTGAAGGCGAGTCCATTCCTCCTCCCTCCCTTTCTCTGTACAGGTGAGGTATAAAGTTACCCGAAGGCGAGTCCATTCCTCCCCCTCCCTTTCTCTGTACAGGTGAGGTATAAAGTTACCCGGAGGCGAGTCCATTCCTCCTCCCTCCCTTTCTCTGTACAGGTGAGGTATAAAGTTACCCGGAGGCGAGTCCATTCCTCCTCCCTCCCTTTCTCTGTACAGGTGAGGTATAAAGTTACCCGAAGGCGAATCCATTGCCCCTCCCTCCCTTTCTCTGTACAGGTGAGGTATAAAGTTACCCGGAGGCGAGTCCATTGCCTTTCCCTCCCTTTCTCTGTACAGGTGAGGTATAAAGTTACCCGGAGGTGAGTCCATTCCTCCTCCCTCCCTTTCTCTGTACAGGTGAGGTATAAAGTTACCTAAAGGCGAATCCATTCCTCCTCCCTCCCTTTCTCTGTACAGGTGAGGTATAAAGTTACCCGAAGGCGAGTCCATTCCTCCCCCTCCCTTTCTCTGTACAGGTGAGGTATAAAGTTACCTGAAGGCGAGTCCATTCCTCCTCCCTCCCTTTCTCTCTATAGGTGAGGTATAAAGTTACCTGAACGCAAGTCCATTCCTCCTCCCTCCCTTTCTCTCTATAGGTGAGGTATAAAGTTACCCGAAGGCGAGTCCATTCCTCCCCCTCCCTTTCTCTGTACAGGTGAGGTATAAAGTTACCTGAAGGCGAGTCCATTGCCCCTCCCTCCCTTTCTCTGTAGTGGAAGGGGTGAGGGGTGTATGAAGTTTCTCTCCCCGCCTTTTCTCTGCAGAGAGGAGGAACAGATCGGATAGCAGTTCTTATATGAGGGATTTTTCAAGTGATTGATACGTTCAGTGAAAAGGTCATGAAAGGCACTAAACTCACATGGACCATTGCCTGGCTGCTGATTGGAGTTCATAGATACTGGGGCTATGAAACAGTTATCACCATAGCACATGTGGCCATACGAATGACAGGGATGGAGCAGCAGACCAGCAGCATGCTATGGGTCTTGGGGTGAAGCACCTATTGAATGATTCAGCTTTAGGTACTAATCATGATAGCTGTGTCAGTGACCAGGCCAGTGCATGTAAGGCCAAGTTATTAAGGTAGAAAAACAAAACAAGAAAGCCCGCCCGCTGGTTTGGGGAAGGTTCTGTAACGTTTCTGTCTTTGTGATCTCTTGTAGCTTGGCCTAGAACGTTTCCATGGCGTCGGTATCCTGGGCTTCAACTCCCCAGAGTGGCTGATTGCGGATATTGGCGCCATCATGGCAGGGTAAGAGCGCTCTCTCTGTCTCCCGCTTCCCTAGGCGGCAGTCAGTGCATGGAGACCGGGTCACGCATTTCTTGCCGCCTGATGTTGTAGGAACGTACTCTCTGCTCTTTGCTCCTAGAGATGCTGTCTCGGAAACAGAAACACATCTCGGACAATTGGTGGTGACCTTCCTTTCGCTCAGCATCGTAACATAAGAAAGGTAGAAGGTACACCAGAGGTTGATCATCTGTAACCTTCTCCTAGTGGTGATTCTGTGGATAACAGCAAGTAATGTCTCCCAGTGGAAGAATTCCCTTGATCTCCACCAAAATAGTGTTCTCTTTCTTTACAGAAGGGGGAGACGAGAATGAGGGGAGCGCTTGGCGCCTTCCTTAAATGATCATCTTCCCATTAACAGACTATAAACAAACCCATTAGTAGGGAAGAGTTACCATTATAATTGCGATGCAGTTTGAGGTTTATAATAACTTGTGGGAGGTCCCTTTCCTTTCCCTGGAATCGGATAAGGCTAGTCACCCATTCAGCTGGAAACCGGAGATACTGAGCAGACGTTTGTTAGCGATAAGAGCTGAGATCATCGGCTACTTCTCCATGACCTCCCTCCCGTGTTTCATTTTCTCTCTCTCTCTCTTTCCTGCTCTCAGGGGTTTTGCTGCTGGGATTTATAGCACAAGCTCCCCGGAGGTTTGCCAGCACATGGCAGAGAACTGTGAAGCGAACATCCTGGTGGTGGAGGATCACCAGCAGCTCACTAAAATCCTACAGGTAATCCTACAGGTGCCCCGAAGCTCTCCCTGCCCCCCCCCCCGACTCTGACTACTGCTGCTGGACTCATAGAAACATAGAAATGACAGCAGAAGAAGACCAAATGGTCCATCCAGTCTGCCCACTAAGCTTTCACACTTATTTTTTTTTTACTTATGTTACTCTTGTCCCCGGGAAGCCAGGAAAACACAATTCTCAGTTACATGAGTTAGGGAGACTGGATTCCCGTGTTACTCGGTCCCCATCCTCCCTCAGTGTAAGTATAACACACCTTGTAATTACAAGTGAACAAATAAAGATAATAAACTATTTCTTTTATTTTCCTGTGGTTGGAGGCTCTGTATTCCTGGAACAGCCTCACAGGTGCCTATGCCCGTGCCAGAGCTGAAGAGAAGCACTTGGTGCAGAAAGTTGCAGGCTGGTGTTGTGTTGTGTTGTGAAGGGGCTGAAGTAGCTCAGGTGGTCCGGTTAAAAAAAAACCCAAAGATACACACATGATGCAAAAAAACCCCCACAAATTAAATATTGCAACTCAAAAAGTAAACATTTAAACAGTAATGGGATTAAGTAATGTTTATAATCACCTTTTACCATTATATCAAAAGAACTCGTGTATTGAATAAATAGTGCCCCAGATGTGGTGTTAAAAAGGTAATCTTAGCTTAAACCATTGTAAAAAAAACCACTGAAATAATGCTGAAATTTTATTAATCAATTTACAAAAGCAAAAAAGCAAAAAACAACATTTTTTTAAAATTGTTAGATTAGAAATTAGAGCCTGCAACAAAACTTTCCAGAAGAAATATTTGTAAAAGAGCTTAAAAGGCCACCCCAGAGGCCCTGTTTTCCTGGACACAGCTGGTTTCATCAGGGGACAGCTTCACAATCAGGGCTGGTACAAGAATATTTGGTACTCGTCCCCTACCCCAGCTTTCCTCCCTTCTCCGGCGGTACTGGTTCTGGCACAGCACCTCTCTAGGGCGCGTGCTGACTGGATTTTGAGGCCCCCAATATTAAGGTGCTCTAGGCAGCCACGCAGTTTGCCTAATGGAAGCCCGGGCCATGTTGGCAATAAAAGACAGTAATCATGTGGCATTAACTCCACAGAGCAGTTTCATACTTCAAGAACATCATCACTTGCTCTCCATAAGAAAGGATGGGAGAGCGCGACCTCTGGCTGGCCCGAACCTATGGAATACACTCCCCGAACCCCTAAGACTCCAGAGCAATATAAAACTATTTAAAAAAAACACCTCATGACCTGGCTGTTCCAACAAACTTATAGAGACGGCATAGGCTAAACAGCACCAACACAATTACCTCCCAACACACTCTCCATCTTCAGTCCCTCGTACTAACCAAGTCTCTATTGTATATTGTAAATACGTTCTAAAGTTCTTACTGATCCGTTGTCTCTTTTCCTTTCCTCTTACTAAACAGAAAAACCAGATTATTCTAATCCCGCTCTCACATCACCCTCACTAATACGTGCAAACCGATCCCATTTATAGTCATTCCATAAGAATTTACATTACCTTGGTATTATTATTTATTGTCTGTGTTACTGTTCAACTGCTATTTGCCCAACTTGGAAACTTCCAAGATACTTTTGTTGTAATCCCCTGAACTGACCACAGATTGTAACCCTCCATATGTTCTTTCGTTATACATGTGAAATGTTATATGTATTGTTGTTATACTTGTAAGGCGTTGTGAAGGCCAGTACCAAACAACGGTATATTAAAATATCCAAATAAAAATAAAAAAATAAAATAAATAAAAAAGCTTGCAGGGTAATTTTAAATGTGATGACTGCTTCTGTCTGGTACAGCAGGTAATTTTTTATAGAAGAGGCTTCCATATAGTCCCTTAACAAAGCATTATAAGAGCACCAACAGCACCCAGCTTATTATTTATAGTGAGAACTGATATCCTGCTCCTTGTGTTTGTTGTTCAGATCCAACACAAGTTGCCCCAACTCAAAGCTATTATCCAATATCATGGAGAGCTGCAGGAGAAGAGACCCAACCTCTATACGGTAAGAGAGAGTCAATGTGCTTGTCCTCCTCATCTTCTTCTTATACAGGAGCTGCAGGAGAAGAGACCCAACCTCATGGTGTATTAGTGGTAAGGGACAGTTTTGCAGAAGTCATTTTGATGGCGCATGTGAAGGGTTAATTTAGCTCTTTATAAAAGAGAAAACCAGTTATGTTGATTCATAGATATAGGATGCAGCTTTGTGCTTGAGCTCACTGAAAAACTTACTGGGGTAGATTTTCAAACCGCGCGAATTGGCGTACTTTTGCTGGCGCATCAGGCGCCAGCAAAAGTACGTGGGATTTTAGTAGATACGCGCGTAGCCGCTAAAATCCTGGATCGGCGCACGCAAGGCTATTGATTCCGTATAGCCGGCGTGCGCTGAGCCGCGCAGCCTACCCCCGTTCCCTCCGAGGCCGCTCCGAAATCGGAGCGGCCTCGGAGGGAACTTTCTTTTGCCCTCCCCTCACCTTCCCCTCCCTTCCCCTACCTAACCCACCCGCCCGGCCCTGTCTAAACCCCCCCCCCTTACCTTTGTCAGGGGATTTACGCCTCCCGGAGGGAGATGTAAATCCCCGCGCGCCAGCGGGCCGCTTGCGCGCCGGGACGCGACCTGGGGGCGGGTACGGAGGGCGCGGCCACGCCCCCGGACCGCCCTGGGCCGTAACCACGCCCCCGGGCCCACCCCCAAAACGCAGCGCCGACCAGGCCCGCCCCCGACACGCCCCCCTCAGAAAACCCCGGGACTTACGCGAGTCCCGGAGCTCTGCGCGCGCCGGTAGGCCTATGTAAAATAGGCCTACCGGCGCGCAGGGCCCTGCTCGCCTAAATCCGCCCGGATTTAGGAGGATTTAGGCGAGCAGGGCCCTGCTCGCCTAAATCCGCCCGGATTTAGGAGGATTTAGGCGAGCAGGGCTCTGAAAATCCACCCCACTGTGTTGCAGTCATTCCTTCCTCCTAGTCTGATAAGAAGCAGCCTGAAGACTTCAAGGTCATAGAGAAATACAAAGTATAAGATGGAGGCATTACCTAGTCAGAAAATAAGAAAACCACTTAGATGTGAAAATAAACAAGATGGCAGTTAGGGACTTTCCTTGGTGCTCAGTGGAGAGTAATATTAGCAGCTCTGTTTGCTAAGGGGGAGCTGAGGGCAGGAAAGCACATGGCATCAGCCCAGATTTAGTTTATAGACACGATATACACTGGGCACAGGATTTACAGGCCCTGTGGATATGGGTGTGTTTTGGGGGCACTCACATTCTTATCTATCTTGACATTGGTTTTGCAGTAATCTTCGCTTGATATCCAAAATATTATACGACTAGCCGTTAAGCCCGTAACAACGGGCTCGGTCCGTTTCCTTCCCACTCCCTCCCCCTCATTCTCCCTCCTCCTTCACTCTCTCCCTCTCTCTCTCACTTCCCTCTCTCTCACCTTCCCCCTCCCTCTCCTCTCCTCCCTCTCCCTCCCTCCCTCCCCCTCCCCCCTCCCCCCTCCCCCCTCACCTTCCCTCCCTCCCTCTCTCACCCCTCCCTCTCTCACCTCCCTCCCCTCTCTCTCTCTCACCTCCCTCCCCCTCTCTCTCACACCTCCCTCCCCCTCTCTCACCTTCCTCTCTCACACCTCCCTCCCCCTCTCTATCACCTCCCTCTCTCACACCTCCCTCCCTCTCTCTCTCACCTTCCCTCCCTCTCACCTCCCTCCCTCTCCTCAGTCACTCCCCCTCTCTCAATCCCCTCCCCTTTAAGATCATCCACAACCGGCAGATCTCGGGGGGGCGTGTCCCTCCCGCGCGGCGCCGCTACTTCTCCTCCCGCTCCTGCCGGCAGATCTCGGGGGGCTGTCACTCCTGCGCGCGCGCGGCGCCGCTACTGCTCCTCCCACTCCTGCTTCGCGGCCGCCGCCGCTCCTGCTTTTCACCGCCGCTCCTGCAGCCCCACCGCCATTTTTTTTTTCGGGCACGCACGGCTCTGACCGACGTGCTCGCCTGCACATGCGCAGTAGAGCTGCTCTCTACTGCGCATTTGCGGGCTGTCGGTCAGAGCCCATTTATAAGGTAGATTGCTTTTGTTTTCATAACACTAATGATACTAATGCTGATTTTGTTAATATTCTGGGTACTCAACGGAACATGTTAGGTTTAGAGAATGTGAAAGGCTAGTAGTCCCAACATGTGAGAGAGAATGTTGTACAAAATGGTGAACTCGCAAAAAAGGCCCTTTATATAAAGAGCGCTCTTTATATAATACTAAGAGACGCCGTCTGGCTTGCTGATGCAGTTGCTTTTCCATCTCTGATGGGGTCTGTCAAGCAATGCGTACTTATGCGTCTCCAATTAATCTTTAAGTCTTAATAAGATAAAATACAATTTAAATAACAAATAGAAAATAAAAAATAAAAAAACAAAAAAACAATAATAATAAGAAATTGTTTATATTAATGAATAAGGATTAAAACAGAGCAAAAATTATTTCTATAGTTAATTAGCTCCCCCTTTTTGCGAGTTGATTGTTCTTTGGGTTCACTTAGCTCTTTTGTTTTTTCTGTACAAAATGGTGAAACAGGAAATATGGATAAGACACAAGAAATCACCATTTCACAGTAGTGCTGAGACATGCAGTAGTTTTTCTTACTAGTTAGTTTGGCAATACTTCAAGGAGAGCCAGGAGACAAAGAAAAGGATACAGCGCATGTGCCAGGCACAGATATAAGACCCTAACCCACAGTAGGCAGGGTGGATTCCTGCCGAGAGCTGAGTTGTAACCAGATCAGCATGCCCATCTCAAAATGCCACAGAGTCACTGGCACTGTTACAGTCTGCCCACTGAGACGATGCTTGCAGAGTCACTGGCTGCAGCGTCAACGGTGGACACTCATCCAGGAAAGTGACCATTTATTGCCAGGCCATTTGCCTTTTAGCTGGGGAAGATATTTACTCTGCTCATTGTGATTGTATAAATTGTTTTCCTTGTTTGTACTGACAGACATTATTATATGTGACTGATTTGCTTTCCTTATTATACTTTGCAAATACACAAATCTATTCATATACATGGTTACCTCCCATTATAATTCTTTGGGGAAAATCAGGTTATTTCTCTGTGTGTCCTATCTCTCCATCTCACAAAAAAAAACCTCCAATTGGTTTCACCTTGAGACACATGGTAAGAGAGAGTCACTGATCCTGACCCTCCTCCTCTCCCCCATTATACAGTACCACAGTTACACCTGCCGAGGAGGCAGATGCCAAAACAGTGACAGAATTCAAACACAGGGGAATCTTAGTGGCAGAGGGTGGGAGAAGAGCACAGCTGGAGGAAGAACAGTGACAGAACAGTAGTTGGGCATGAAAGGGATAAAGCCAACATGGTTTTAGTCAAGAGAGGTCTTGCCTCACAAATCTGCTACATTTTTTTGAGAGTGTAAATAAACATGTGGATAAAGGTGAGCGAGTTGATATAGTGTATCTGGATTTCCAGAAAGCATTTGACATGAGAGACTTCTTAGGAAATTAGAAAGTCATGAGATAGGAGGAAGTGTCCTATTGTGGATTGCCAACTGGTTAAAAGATAGTAAACAGAGAGTAGAGCTAAATGGTAAATTTTCCCAATAGAGAAAGGTGAATAGTGGACTGTCCCAGGGATCTGTTCTGAGACCGATGCTTTTTAATATATTTATAAATGACCTGGAAATGGGAACAAGTGAGGTGATCAAATTTTCCGCTGGCACAAAATTATTCAAAATTGTCAAATCACAAAAGGATTGTGAGAAATTGCAAGAGGACCTTGCAAAACTGGGAGACTGGGCATGCAAATGATAAATGAAATTTAATATAGACAAGAGCAAAGTAATGCAGTTAGGGAAGAGAAACCCAAATTATTAGGAATCACCACTCAGGAAAAGGATCTAGGTGTCGTCGTTGAAAATACATTGAAATCTTCTCCTCCATGTGCAGAGGCAGCCAAGAAAGCAGATAGAATAAGAACATAATAACATGCCATACTGGGTCAGACCAAGGGTCCATCAAGCCCAGCATCCTGTTTCCAACAATGGCCAATCCAGGCCATAAGAACCTGGCAAATACCCAAAAACTAAGTCTATTCCATGTTACCGTTGCTAATGGCAGTGGCTATTTTCTAAGTCAACTTAATTAATAGCAGGTAATGGACTTCTCCTCCAAGAACTTATCCAAACCTTTTTTAAACACAGCTATACTAACTGCACTAACCACATCCTCTGGCAACAAATTCCAGAGTTTAATTGTGCATTGAGTAAAAAAGAACTTTCTCCAATTAGTTTTAAATGTGCCCCATGCTAACTTCATGGAGTGCCCCCTAGTCTTTCTACTATCCGAAAGAGTAAATAACCGATTCACATCTACCCGTTCTAGACCTCTCATGATTTTAAACACCTCTATCATATCCCCCCTCAGCCGTCTCTTCTCCAAGCTGAAAAGTCCTAACCTCTTTAGTCTTTCCTCATAGGGGAGTTGTTCCATTCCCCTTATCATTTTGGTAGCCCTTCTCTGTACCTTCTCCATCGCAATTATATCTTTTTTGAGATGCGGCGACCAGAATTGTACACAGTATTCAAGGTGCGGTCTCACCATGGAGTGATACAGAGGCATTATGACATTTTCCGTTTTATTCATCATTCCCTTTCTAATAATTCCCAACATTCTGTTTGTTTTTTTGACTGCCGCAGCACACTGAACCGATGATTTCAATGTGTTATCCACTATGATGCCTAGATCTCTTTCTTGAGTTGTAGCACCTAAATATGGAACCCAACATCGTGTAATTATGGCATGGGTTATTTTTCCCTATATGCATCACCTTGCACTTATCCACATTAAATTTCATCTGCCATTTGGATGCCCAATTTTCCAGTCTCACAAGGTCTTCCTGCAATTTATCACAATCTGCTTGTGATTTAACTACTCTGAACAATTTTGTGTCATCTGCAAATTTGATTATCTCACTCATCGTATTTCTTTCCAGATCATTTATAAATATATTGAAAAGTAAGGGTCCCAATACAGATCCCTGAGGCACTCCACTCTCCACTCCCTTTCACTGAGAAAATTGTCCATTTAATCCTACTCTCTGTTTCCTGTCTTTTAGCCAGTTTGCAATCCACGAAAGGACATCGCCTCCTATCCCATGACTTTTTACTTTTCCTAGAAGCCTCTCATGAGGAACTTTGTCAAATGCCTTCTGAAAATCCAAGTATACTATATCTACCGGTTCACCTTTATCCACATGTTTATTAACTCCTTCAAAAAAGTGAAGCAGATTTGTGAGGCAAGACTTGCCCTGGGTAAAGCCATGCTGACTTTGTTCCATTAAACAATGTCTTTCTATATGTTCTGTGATTTTGATGTTTAGAACACTTTCCACTATTTTTCCTGGCACTGAAGTCAGGCTAACCGGTCTGTAGTTTCCCAGATCGCCCCTGGAGCCCTTTTTAAATATTGGGGTTACATTTGCTATCCTCCAGTCTTCAAGTACAATGGATGATTTTAATGATAGGTTACAAATGTTTACTAATAGGTCTGAAATGCTAGGGATTATTAGGAAAGGAAAGGAGAGTGAAACAGAGAATATCATAAAGCCTCTGTATCATTCTATGGTGCGACCTCATCTTGAGTATTGTGTGCAGTTCTGGTCACCACATCTCAAGAAAGATATAGCAGGATTAGAAAAGGTTTAGAGAAGGGCAACCAAAATGATAAAGGGGATGGAAAAATTCCCCTATGAAGAAAGAGGATCAACTTGGTGGGGGTGTGGCACTTTATGTCCGTGAGGGTATAGAGTCCAACAGGATAAAGATCATACAAGAGAGTAAATGCTCAGCAGAATCTATTGGGTAGAAATCCCATGTGTGTTGGGTAAGAGTATAGTGATAGGAGTATACTACCATCCACTTGGACAAAATGGTCAGACAGATGATGAAATGCTAAGAGAAATCAAGGAAGCTAACCAATTTGGCAGTGCAATAATAATGGGAGATTTCAATTACCCCAATATTGACTGGATAAATGTAACATCAGGACTTGCTAGAGACATAAAGTTCCTGGATGTAATAAATGACTGCTTCATGGAGCAATTGGTTCAGCAATCAACGAGAGAGGGAGCTATTTTAGATTTAATTCTTAGTGGAATGCAGGATTTGGTGAGAGAGGTAACGGTGGTGGGGCCACTTGGCAAAAATGATCATAACATGATCAAATTTAAACTAATAACTGGAAGGGGGACAATAAGTAAATTTACAGCTCTAACACTAAATGTTCAAAAGGGAAACTTTGATAAAATGAGGAAAATAGAAAATAAACTGAAAGGTGCAGCTGCAAAGGTTACAAGTGTTCAACAAGCATGGACATTGTTTAAAAATACAATCCTAGATGCGCAGTCCATATGTATTCCTCGCATTAAGAAAGATGGAAGGAAGGCAAAACAATTACCGTCATGGTTAAAAGGTGAGGTGAAAGAAGCTATTTTAGCCAAAAAATCATCCTTCAAAAATTGGAAGAAGGATCCATCTGAAGAAAATAGGATAAAGCATAAGCATTGTC
The DNA here is from genome assembly GCF_901001135.1 of Rhinatrema bivittatum. Classification (NCBI taxonomy): domain Eukaryota; kingdom Metazoa; phylum Chordata; class Amphibia; order Gymnophiona; family Rhinatrematidae; genus Rhinatrema; species Rhinatrema bivittatum. Next base: position 831,747,903 of record NC_042615.1, read on the forward strand.
AAGTTAAGTGTAAAATATTGATAAGACAGGCGAAGAGAGAATTTGAAATGAAGTTGGCCATAGAGGCAACAACTCATAATAAAAATGTTTAGAAATATATCCGAAGCAAGAAACCTGTGAAAGAGTCTGTTGGACCATTAGATGACCGAGGGGTTAAAGGGGCTCTTAGGGAAGATAAGGCCATTGCAGATAGACTAAATGAATTCTTTGCTTCTTTGTTTACTAATGAGGATGTTGGGGAGATACCAGTTCCGGAGATGTTTTTCAAGGGCGATGAGTCAGACGAACTGAACCAAATCACTGTGAACCTGTTACAAACACGCTCAGCAAGCCCTGGGAAGGGTAGAGAGGCATGATCGCTTGCTCCTGAGAGAGAATGAGCCCTTGGGCCCGAAGTGGCTCAGGGAGGAGCCCCAAGACACATCCCGAGGGAGGTGAGCAAGTACAGGCATAGGCGAAGTAAGAACCCAGAGGAGGACAAAATGGTTCAACCCCCGTTGAACCAACACGTACTACTGAGGACATGCGGAGGCAAGTCCTGGAGTAAGAGACTCCAGATCCGAGAAAGGAAAGAGTTAGAGTACATAGGGGAATGAGGGTTCCTGGAACTTGGATGAGAAGAGGACTCCTGGATCGGATGAGACGAGACTCTTGGAGACTTGGACGAGACGGAACACTCGAAGACTAGGACAAGATGAGACTGTTGAAGATGAAGAAGAGACGAGAAACTCGAAGGACGAGATGAGACACTCGGAGACTTGGACAAGACAATACTTTTGAGAACTTGGACAAGACGATACTCTTGAAGATGAAGAAGAGATGAGGCTCTTGGAGACTTGGGAGAGTGCTGTCCCTCAGGGCGCCCTACACAGCCCCACGTGGACTGTTCATGTACCACCCTGTCCCACTGCATGCCCCATACAATCTGGAATGCTGGTCGTGGACCATATGGAGAGCGGAACGTTTACAAAAAGGAGAAGAGAGTCTGGGCAGTGCTTGAGAGAAGTCCAGCTGGAGAGGATTCCAGTCACCTGAAAATGGACACCAGGGATAACAGAATAGCTTCTGAGAAGGTCGACTGAAGGAGAGGTCCGAGGGACGGCAAGGCTGCTGGCAGAATCTACTGGATTGAGAGAAGAAGAGAAAGAAGAGGGTACACGAGAGGGGATACCTCAAGCGCAGGTCATCTGGACATCAGGACATCTGGATCTCAGAACGAGAAGACAACTGGACATCAGGGTCTCTAGACATCTGAGATGATGGACACAGGAAGAGTGGACTACTGGACGAGTAGCGATCATAAGGTTATAGAGAAGAGGACTACGGACATCAGGCCATCTGGAAAGCTGAACCAGAGGACATCTGGACATCTGGGTGTCAGGAACATCTGAGAAATCTAGGTACAGACGAGGAACCCCGAGGCTTACGGAAGGGAAGCCAAGGGCTGGAACTTATCACAAGGATGATATGACAAGGGATGAAACCTGGAGCGTCGGACAGAGACGTTAGGAACAAGAAGACATGGAACACGAAGTCTTCCGGACAGGTGTAGCAAGATGGACCACTATGGAAGCGGTGGAACTCCATAGACGAAGGGAAAGATCCATGGAGTGTGTAACTCCATCCGAAGGCTCTGAGGAACTGAAGAAGAGCCTTTTTATAGGGCAGGACCAGGAAGAGCCCTGAAGATGTCATCTGGAGGGCATAGGAGGACTTCCTGTCTCTGGTCCTTTAAAAGGAGGAGAGAGCTGCGTTACCAGCCCCTAGGGGAAGACTTGGAGGAAGATGGCCGGAGCTAGGGCCTGCAGCAGCATCCTGGAAGCATGAAGGAAGAAGGTGAAGGCTGGTGGCAGCTCCTGCTGCTGAAGAGGAACTGCACTGGGGCAGGGTCCGGCCTCGAAGAAGAGGAGACGAAGGCGGTGGCTCCCTGCCGTGAAGAGGGACTCCGGCGGCGGCACTCAGGCCACGGAGGAGGAGGGAATCCCGAAGAGGAGATTCTCCCACAGGAGGAGTCAGCAGCACAGCTGCAGCCACATGGGAAGGAGCAGCAGTAGCGGCAGCAGCAGCGGCAAGGCCGCGAAGATGCAGGGAGGTGCGGCTCGCTGGTGGTCCGGGCCACGAGAGAGAGCAACAGCATCGGGCCGGCAGAGGAGGAAAGGTGAGGGCCTGTCCTTGGGATAGGCCTGGAAGATGTCCGTGGGATAGGCCTGGAAGATGTAGTAGGCCAGATTGACAACCTAAAGAGTAGCAAATTACCTGGACCGGATGGTATGCATACTAGGGTACTGAAGGAACTAAAAAAATGAAATTTCTGATCTATTAGTTAAAATTTGTAACCTATCATTAAAATCATCCATTGTATCTGAAGACTGGAGGGTGGCCAATGTTACCCCAATATTTAAAAAGGGCTCCAGGGGTGATCCGGGAAAATACAGACCAGTGAGCCTGACTTCAGTGCCAGGAAAAACAGTGGAAACTATTCTCAAGATCAAAATCGTAGAGCATAAAGAAAGACATGATTTAATGGGACACAGTCAACATGGATTTACCCAAGGGAAGTCTTGTCTCACAAATCTGCTTCATTTTTTTGAAGGGGTTAATGAACATGTGGATAAAGGTGAACCGGTAGATGTAGTGCATTTGGATTTTCAGAAGACGTTTGACAAAGTCCCTCATGAGAGGCTTCTAAAAAAACTAAAAAGTCATGGGATAGGAGGCGATGTCCTTTCGTGGATTACAAACTGGTTAAAAGATAGGAAACAGAGAGTAGGATTAAATGGTCAATTTTCTCAGTAGAAAAGGGTAAACAGTGGAGTGCATCGGGGATCTGTACCTGGACTGTGCTTTTCAATATATATATAAATGATCTGGAAAGGAATACAACGAGTCAGATTATCAAATTTGCAGATGATACAAAATTATTAGAGTATAAATCACAAGCAGACTGTGATACATTACAGGATGACCTTGCAAGACTGGAAGATTGGGCATCCAAATGGCAGATGGAATTTAATGTGGACAAGTGCAAGGTGATGCACATAGGGAAAAATAACCCTCGCTGTAGTTACACGAAGTTAAGTTCCATATTAGGAACTATCACCCAGGAAAAAGATCTAGGCATCATAGTGGATAATACTTTGAAATCGTCGGCTCAGTGTGCTGCGGCAGTCAAAAAAGCAAACAGAATGTTAGGAATTATTAGGAAGGGAATGGTGAATAAAACGGAAAATGTCATAATACCTCTATATCGCTCCATGTGAGACCGCACCTTGAATACTGTGTAAAATTCTGGTCGCCACATCTCAAAAAAGATAAAGTTGCGATGGAGAAGGTACAGAGAAGGGCAACCAAAATGATAAAGGGGATGGAACAGCTCCCGTATGAGGAAAGGCTGAAGAGGTTAGGGCTGTTCAGCTTGGAGAAGAGATGGCTGAGGGGGGATATGATAGAAGTCTTTAAGATCATGAGAGGTCTTGAATGGGTAGATGTGAATCGGTTATTTACACTTTCGGATAATAGAAGGACTAGGGGACATTCCATGAAGTTAGCAAGTAGCACATTTAAGACTAATCGAAGTACATTCTTTTTCACAATTAAACCCTGGAATTTGTTGCCAGAGGATGTGGTTAGTGCAGTTAGTGTAACTGGGTTCATAAAATGTTTGGATAAGTTCTTGGAGGAGAAGTCCAATAACTGCTATTAATCAAGTTTACTTAGGGAATAGCCACTGCTATAATTTCATCAGTAGCAAGGGATCTTCTTAGTGTTTGGGTACTTGCCAGGTTCTTCTGGCCTGGTTTGGCCTCTGTTGGGAACAGGATGCTGGGCTTGATGGACCCTTGGTCTGACCCAGCATGGCAATTTCTTATGTTCTTATGTTCTAAAGACTAAAGAGTTTAGGACTCTTCAGGTTGGAGAAGAGACGGCTGAGGGGGGATATGATAGAGGTCTATAAAATAATGAATGGAATGGAACGAGTAAATATTAATCAGTTGTTTACTCTTTTGAAAAGTACCAAGACTAGGGACACACAATGAAGTTAGTAAGTGATACATTTAAAGCTAATAAGAGAAAATATTTTTTATACAACACATAATTAAGCTCTGGAATTCATTGCCAGAGGATGTGGTGAAAGCTGTTAGTGTAGCTGCACTGAAAAACAGTTTGGAAAAATTCCTGGAGGAAAAGTCCATTACCCATTATTAAGGGAGAGTTGCAGAAATCCTCTGCTTATTCCTGGGATAAGCAGCTTGGAATCTCTCTACCCCTTGGGATCCTGCCAGGTACTTGTGACCTTGATTGGCCACTGTTGAAAGCAGGATACTAAGATGAAATAATGTTTAAAAATGGAAAACACTGCATCTCACATGCCGGTGACCCTCTTCTCTGCCTCCCACCCTCCTCTATTATTGTCAGAACTGTCCAGCATCACAGATTGCATCAGTGACATGGGGAGAGGGGTCAATCCCCTCCTCTCTTTTCCGAAAGGTTCAGTTGAATGTCACTGGAGGTCAATAGTTATATTTTAACTGTATTAACCCACCTGTCTGTAAAAGTCCTGGCTTGTTCTCTGTATACAGTTTATGCAGCTGGAGGTCACTGATCTGTTCTGCATGAATTAACCCCTGCCTGTCTCTGTCAGGTGGGAGGAGTTCATGCAGCTGGGGGGCAGGGGAGGTCACTGGTCTGTACTGTGTGCATTAACCCCTGCCTGCCTCTCTCTGACAGTCCTCTTGTTCTCTCTGTGCAGTGGGAGGAGTTGATGCAGCTGGGGGGCAGGGGAGGTCACTGGTCTGTACTGTGTGCATTAACCCCTGCCTGCCTCTCTCTGACAGTCCTCTTGTTCTCTCTGTGCAGTGGGAGGAGTTGATGCAGCTGGGGGGCAGGGGAGGTCACTGGTCTGCACTGTGTGCATTAACCCCTGCCTGCCTCTCTCTGACAGTCCTCTTGTTCTCTCTGTGCAGTGGGAGGAGGTGATGCAGCTGGGGGGGCAGGGGAGGTCACTGGTCTGTACTGTGTGCATTAACCCCTGCCTGCCTCTCTCTGACAGTCCTCTTGTTCTCTCTGTGCAGTGGGAGGAGTTGATGCAGCTGGGGGCAGGGGAGGTCACTGGTCTGTACTGTGTGCATTAACCCCTGCCTGCCTCTCTCTGACAGTCCTCTTGTTCTCTCTGTGCAGTGGAAGGAGTTGATGCAGTTGGGGGCAGGGATGGTCACTGGTCTGTACTGTGTGCATTAACCCCTGCCTGCCTCTCTCTGACAGTCCTCTTGTTCTCTCTGTGCAGTGGGAGGAGTTGATGCAGCTGGGGGGCAGGGGAGGTCACTGGTCTGTACTGTGTGCATTAACCCCTGCCTGCCTCTCTCTGACAGTCCTCTTGTTCTCTCTGTGCAGTGGGAGGAGTTGATGCAGCTGGGGGCCAGGGAGGTCACTGGTCTGTACTGTGTGCATTAACCCCTGCCTGCCGCTCTCTGACAGTCCTCTTGTTCTCTCTGTGCAGTGGAAGGAGTTGATGCAGCTGGGGGGGCAGGGGTGGTCACTGGTCTGTACTGTGTGCATTAACCCCTGCCTGCCTCTCTCTGACAGTCCTCTTGTTCTCTCTGTGCAGTGGGAGGAGTTGATGCAGCTGGGGGCAGGGGTGGTCACTGGTCTGTACTGTGTGCATTAACCCCTGCCTGCCTCTCTCTGACAGTCCTCTTGTTCTCTCTGTGCAGTGGAAGGAGTTGATGCAGTTGGGGGCAGGGGTGGTCACTGGTCTGTACTGTGTGCATTAACCCCTGCCTGCCTCTCTCTGACAGTCCTCTTGTTCTCTCTGTGCAGTGGGAGGAGTTGATGCAGCTGGGGGCAGGGGTGGTCACTGGTCTGTACTGTGTGCATTAACCCCTGCCTGCCTCTCTCTGACAGTCCTCTTGTTCTCTCTGTGCAGTGGGAGGAGTTGATGCAGCTGGGGGGCAGGGGTGGTCACTGGTCTGTACTGTGTGCATTAACCCCTGCCTGCCTCTCTCTGACAGTCCTCTTGTTCTCTCTGTGCAGTGGGAGGAGTTGATGCAGCTGGGGGGCAGGGGTGGTCACTGGTCTGTACTGTGTGTATTAACCCCTGCCTGCCTCTCTCTGACAGTCCTCTTGTTCTCTCTGTGCAGTGGAAGGAGTTGATACAGCTGGGGGCAGGGGTGGTCACTGGTCTGTACTGTGTGCATTAACCCCTGCCTGCCTCTCTCTGACAGTCCTCTTGTTCTCTCTGTGCAGTGGAAGGAGTTGATGCAGTTGGGGGCAGGGGTGGTCACTGGTCTGTACTGTGTGCATTAACCCCTGCCTGCCTCTCTCTGACAGTCCTCTTGTTCTCTCTGTGCAGTGGGAGGAGTTGATGCAGCTGGGGGCAGGGGTGGTCACTGGTCTGTACTGTGTGTATTAACCCCTGCCTGCCTCTCTCTGACAGTCCTCTTGTTCTCTCTGTGCAGTGGGAGGAGGTGCTGCAGCTGGGGGGCAGGGGTGGTCACTGGTCTGTACTGTGTGCATTAACCCCTGCCTGCCTCTCTCTGACAGTCCTCTTGTTCTCTCTGTGCAGTGGGAGGAGTTGATGCAGCTGGGGGGCAGGGGAGGTCACTGGTCTGTACTGTGTGCGTTAACCCCTGCCTGCCTCTCTCTGACAGTCCTATTGTTCCCTGTACGTACCTGGATCAGTCCAGACAGTGGGTTATGTCCCCAATCCAGCAGATGGAGTCAGTCAAAGCTTCGAGGGGGCGTCACCACTAGTGCTACTACCCCCTCTGCAGGAGCCCAGTATCTTCTGACTCCAGCAGATGCGAGTAGGGAATACGGGTTGCTCCCGATTACCTTAGGCATTCCTTGTACTTCTCTTTCTCATTTTCTCTCTGCCTACTTATTTTTGGATCAAGTTTTGGTTTAAAAAAAAAAAAAAAAAAAAAAATTAAAAAGGGTAAAGTTAATTAGAGGGCCTTAATTGGGAGGCGTGGCTTCCCTCTATGTTTGTCTGCTCTCTCCTTCTCCTTTCGTTGCGTGCGGGGTAAGTGCAGTGTTTTGTTTTTTTGCTTCTTTCCCTGCAGTTTGCTCGACGGACGGTCGCGGAGGCCAGTAGGACCGGCCTCTCCGCGTTCCCTCTCTTGCCTGCGGCCATTTTCGCGGCTCCTCGTGGGCTGCGGAGGCAGGCAGGGAGCTCGTCGTTGGCGGGTCGCGCGGCCTGGAAGGCCCCCCCGCGGTGCCGTCTTCATTCTCGGCGGGTTGTGCAGGCCGTCCGGGCCCCCCCGCAGCGGCGCTCCCGTTCTCGGCCCCCCCCGAGGCTCTGCCGGGTGATTTTTGCTCTGCCTGTTTTCCCTGCACAGCTCCGATGCCGCGGCCAGAGCGCTGCTCCGCTTGCGGCGAGCTGGGCTCGCGGATATCGAGGGAGGGCATTTGTGCGAGGTGTCTCCCCGGGGGGGAAGGCACCTCGCGGCCCCGCATCAATTTCCCTCGCCTCACAGGCTTGCCCGGGCGGCGGGGGCCGGCCCCTCCCCCATTCCTGGCGGGAACGGCGGCCATCTTACACTCTGCACGCCCTGAGGGGGAACAGACAGCGCTGGGGGCCGGGGATGCTGGGGAATCCCCGCCACATTTACTCCCGGAATCGGACCCGGAGACGGTCCCGCAGGGGCCGGGTTCCCCGGGGCCCCCCCCCTCGGAGCCCCCCTCGGGTAGACAGGGGTTTTCCCCAGAGTTTATTCTGTTGCTGCACACCGCATATCTGCAGAGCCTGGAGGCTCCCACGGGACCTCCTCCAAATAAGATACCGCGGCTCTCGCTACCTTCACCGGCCCCCCCCGCTCCGGCGGGTGTGGGGGCCCCTCTGCCTCCCGCTCGTGCCCGGCTCCCGGGCAGCTCGGGGACTGCGGGCTCAGGACCAGGTTCCCCTGGATCGGACCCGGCGGATCCGGGTCAAGCGGACTCCACTTCAGAGGGTGATGATCCGCACACGCTGCGCCTGTTCCAGCGGGAAGAGCTGGAGGACCTACTTCCACAGGTTATTAAGGAGTTGGACCTCGATCCACCGCCGGAGCCGCCCGCACCCGTAGCGCCCGCCGTGGTCACTTCCTCAAGGAAGGGGAATCCGGTCCTGGCAGCCCGGAGGCCGAGGGCGCGGGCCTTTCCCATTCATGATTCTTTCCTTCAGCTTCTCACCGGGGAGTGGGATGCCCCGGAAGCTTCCTTTAAGGGCAGCCGGACCATGGAGAGGCTCTACCCGCTGCCGGAAGATTTTCTCGATCTCATCAAGGTACCTAAAGTGGACTCCGCGGTGACAGCGGTCACGAAGAGGACAACCATCCCAGTTACAGGGGGAGCGGCCTTACGAGACACGCAAGATCGCAAGTTGGAAGTCTTCCTCAAGCGGGTCTTCGAGGTCTCCGCGGTAGGTTTGCGGGCGGTGATGTGTAGCTCGCTGGTTCAGCGTGCCAGCCTTCTCTGGGTTCAACAACTGCTCACGTCTCAGGTCCTACCGGCCGGGGAGGCCGCCCAGGCGGATAGACTGGAAGCTGCGGTTGCGTATGGGGCTGACGCCTCCTATGACCTGTTTCGGGTCCTCGCCCGCTCCATGGCCTCGGTGGTAGCGGCACGGCGCCTCCTATGGCTCCGCAACTGGGCGGCGGACACATCCTCCAAGTCGAGCCTGGGCTCCCTGCCTTTTAGGGGCAAGTTCCTGTTCGGGGACGATTTGGATCAAATCATCAAGACGCTGGGGGAAAACGCGGTTCATCGCCTGCCGGAAGACAGGTATCGCTCCACCAGGGCGTTCTCGTCCTCGCGGACCAAAGCCAGGGCGCAACGGCGCTACCGGAACTACAGACCGGCGGCAGCCAGGCCCTCTGCCCCCAGGTCTCAGCCCTGGTCTCGCTCCTTTCGCGGGCGCCGCCCCGCGCGGCCCGCCCCCGCAGCTGGACAACCCTCTCTCAAGTCCTCGCAATGATGTTCAGCTCGCCCACTTCGCCGTCCCCAGGATCGGGGGACGACTGGCGTTCTTCTACGAGGAGTGGGCGCAAATCACCTCGGATCAGTGGGTCTTGGACACCATCGGACAAGGTTACGCGTTGGAATTTGTCCGCGCTCCAAAGGGACGGTTCATTTTCTCCCCTTGCGGCTCGGACACCAAGCGACAGGCGGTGCAGTTGACCCTGGACAGACTTTGGGAGATAGGCGCCATTGCGCCTGTGCCCTCCGAAGAGGTGGGCTCGGGCCATTATTCCATCTACTTCGTGGTGCCAAAGAAGGACGGATCCTACCGGCCCATTCTGGACTTGAAAGAAGTCAACAAATCTCTCCGGGTGGTTCGGTTCCGCATGGAAACGCTGCGGTCCGTGATCGCGGCGGTGCATCGCGGGGAATTCCTGGCCTCCCTGGACCTGACGGAGGCCTACCTCCACATCCCCATTCGCCGGGAGCATCATTGTCTTCTGCGGTTCAAGATCCTGGATCAACATTTCCAGTTTGTGGCTCTCCCGTTCGGGCTAGCAACGGCTCCGCGCACTTTCACCAAGATCATGGTGGTGGTGGCGGCTGCCTTGCGGAAGGAGGGGATTCTCGTTCATCCTTACCTGGACGATTGGCTCATCCGAGCGAAGTCTTTTCAGCATGGACAGGAGGCTGTGGCCAGAGTTATCGAGTTTCTGCAGTCCCTCGGATGGGTGGTGAATTTCTCCAAGAGCTCCCTGGTACCTTCGCAGCGCCTGGATTTCCTAGGGGCGACCTTCGACACCCGCCTGGGCGCGGTCTTTCTACGTCAGGACAAGGCGCGAGCCCTGCGGGATCACATACAACGGTTTTCTGCGTTATCGGTTCCCACCTCCTGGGACTATCTGCAGCTCCTAGGGGTGATGGGCTCCACCATCGACATGGTCCCTTGGGCATTTGCGCGCCTCAGGCCTCTACAGAGAGCGCTTCTATCACGTTGGAAGCCGCTTTCACAAGACTACCAGGTGCTCCTTCCTCTACCGCTGTTTGCCAGGAACAGTCTAACCTGGTGGATGAATCCGGAGAATTTGGCCCGCGGCATGTCTCTCGATCTAGGATGGGGAGCGGTCTGCGACCGCAGCGCCACGCAAGGGACGTGGTCCGCGGAGGAATCGAAGTGGTCCATAAATCTACTGGAGACCAGAGCGGTCAGATTAGCGCTCCAGCACTTCCTGCCACTCCTCCGGAACCGGGAGGTCAGGATCTTATCGGACAATGCGACGACGGTGGCCTACATCAACCGACAAGGCGGCACCCGCAGCCCGCAGGTCGCGCTCGAAGCAGAAATGCTGATGCAGTGGGCGGAGCGGTATCTGGCCCGCCTGGCGGCCTCGCACATCGCGGGCGTGGACAACGTACAGGCCGATTACCTCAGCCGTCAGCTCTTGGACCCCGGGGAATGGTCCCTCTCCGACGAGGCGATGCAACTGCTCGTTCGACGGTGGGGACCCCCCCACCTCGATCTCATGGCGTCCGCACGAAATACCAAGGCTCCCCGGTTCTTCAGCCGCCGGAGAGAGCGGGGAGCAGAGGGCGTGGACGCTCTCGTACTCCCGTGGCCGGCCAACCTGCTTCTTTACGCGTTCCCGCCGTGGCCGCTGGTGGGAAGGCTACTCCGCCGCGTAGAGGTACACCAGGGTCCGGTGATCTTCGTCGCTCCGGAGTGGCCAAGACGACCTTGGTTTGCGGACCTGCTCCAACTGGTGATCGACGGACCCATCCGTCTGGGACATCTCCCCCGCCTCCTTCACCAAGGCCCGGTATTTTTCGACCAGGCAGAACTCTTCTGTCTTGCGGCCTGGCTTTTGAGAGGCGCCGCCTCCGGCGCCGGGGCTACCAGGAGGCGGTAGTCTCAACACTGCTGCGTTCTCGAAAGACTTCGACGTCGGTAGCCTATGTGCGAGTCTGGAAGGTGTTCGAGCTGTGGTGTGCCGGACTGGACACGAGTCCCTCTGAGGCATCGGTTCCTCAGATCCTTCAGTTTCTGCAAGCAGGGGTGGACAAGGGTCTTGCCTACAACTCACTCCGGGTTCAGGTGGCCGCCCTTGGCTCGCTCCTGCGGGACGGGGGTTCCCTGCTACAACACCCGGATATTCTCCGTTTTCTCAAGGGTGTCCAACACATGAGACCTCCGGTGCGGAAGCCTTGTCCCTCCTGGAGTCTCAACCTGGTGCTACAGGCCATGTCTGGACCTCCGTTTGAACCACTGCGGAATGCGACGATCAAGGATCTCACTCTCAAGGCGGTGTTCCTGGTGGCTATCTGCTCCGCTCGGCGCATCTCGGAGCTGCAGGCCCTGTCGTGCAGAGAACCCTATCTCCGGTTCTCGGATTCCGGGGTTTCGATTCGTACGGTTCCCTCCTTCCTCCCGAAGGTGGTGTCCGCGTTCCATGTGAATCAGACGGTGGAGCTTCCTTCCTTCTCCGCTTCGGAACCGAGGTCTCTCCGGCTTCTGGACGTCAAGCGCACCCTGCACCTCTATCTGGAGGCTACGAATGACTTCAGGACTTCTGACCATCTCTTCGTCCTCTGGTCCGGCCCTCGGAAGGGAGCTCAGGCCTCGAAGACGACCATTGCCAGATGGTTGAAGGCTGGCATTGCCGCTTCCTACATTGGGGTGGGGCGGACTCCCCCACCTGGTATTGTCGCGCATTCTACACGCTCTCAGGCGGCCTCTTGGGCGGAGACCCGCTCGGTCTCCTCTCAAGAAATCTGTAGAGCAGCCACCTGGAAATCGCTACACACTTTCTCCAGACACTATCGTCTACACCTCGCTTCCTCGGTCTTTGGACACTTTGGTGAGCAGGTTCTACGAGCGGGTCTCGCAGGACCCCACCCGGTTTAGGGACGCTTGGGTACATCCCACTGTCTGGACTGATCCAGGTACGTACAGGGAAAAGAAAATTATTACTTACCTGCTAATTTTCGTTCCTGTAGTACCATGGATCAGTCCAGACGCCCACCGCATTTGGGTTTTTATTTCTGCTCGACAGTTTTGCCGCTACTGGATGGGAGTATTTTCTCTCTCTCCCGATTTCTCAGTTTTTCACTGTTTGTCACAGTTCCGTTTCTGAGGGTGACACGCTGACCTTTTGACCTCCCACCCGTTGGTGGGACAGGTACGGTTTTGTTGCTTAGGTTATGCGGCTGTTTTCGCCGTTGATTAAACTTGATCCAATCTGGGGGTTCTTTGTTTACTCGGGCTTTGATATACTCGATACTGAACTCCTGCAGAGGGGGTAGTAGCACTAGTGGTGACGCCCCCTCGAAGCTTTGACTGACTCCATCTGCTGGATTGGGGACATAACCCACTGTCTGGACTGATCCATGGTACTACAGGAACGAAAATTAGCAGGTAAGTAATAATTTTCTTTTCTCTCTGTGCAGTGGGAGGAGTTGATGCAGCTGGGGGGCAGGGGTGGTCACTGGTCTGCACTGTGTGCATTAACCCCTGCCTGCCTCTCTCTGACAGACCTCTTGTTCTCTCTGTGCAGTGGGAGGAGTTGATGCAGCTGGGGGGCAGGGGAGGTCACTGGTCTGTACTGTGTGCATTAACCCCTGCCTGCCTCTCTCTGACAGTCCTCTTGTTCTCTCCTTGCAGTGGGAGGAGTTGATGCAGCTGGGGGGCAGGGGTGGTCAGTGGTCTGTACTGTGTGCATTAACCCCTGCCTGCCTCTCTCTGACAGTCCTCTTGTTCTCTCTGTGCAGTGGAAGGAGTTGATGCAGCTGGGGGACAGGGGAGGTCACTGGTCTGTACTGTGTGCATTAACCCCTGCCTGCCTCTCTCTGACAGTCCTCTTGTTCTCTCTGTGCAGTGGGAGGAGTTGATGCAGCTGGGGGACAGGGGAGATCAGTGGTCTGTACTGTGTGCATTAACCCCTGCCTGCCTCTCCCTGACAGTCCTCTTGTTCTCTCTGTGCAGTGGGAGGAGTTGATGCAGCTGGGGGGCAGGGGTGGTCACTGGTCTGCACTGTGTGCATTAACCCCTGCCTGCCTCTCTCTGACAGTCCTCTTGTTCTCTCCTTGCAGTGGGAGGAGTTGATGCAGCTGGGGGGCAGGGGAGGTCACTGGTCTGTACTGTGTGCATTAACCCCTGCCTGCCTCTCTCTGACAGTCCTCTTGTTCTCTCTGTGCAGTGGGAGGAGTTGATGCAGCTGGGGGCAGGGGAGGTCACTGGTCTGTACTGTGTGCATTAACCCCTGCCTGCCTCTCTCTGACAGTCCTCTTGTTCTCTCTGTGCAGTGGGAGGAGTTGATGCAGCTGGGGGCAGGGGAGGTCACTGGTCTGTACTGTGTGCATTAACCCCTGCCTGCCTCTCTCTGACAGTCCTCTTGTTCTCTCTGTGCAGTGGAAGGAGTTGATGCAGCTGGGGGGCAGGGGAGGTCACTGGTCTGCACTGTGTGCATTAACCCCTGCCTGCCTCTCTCTGACAGTCCTCTTGTTCTCTCTGTGCAGTGGGAGGAGTTGATGCAGCTGGGGGGCAGGGGTGGTCACTGGTCTGTACTGTGTGCATTAACCCCTGCCTGCCTCTCTCTGACAGTCCTCTTGTTCTCTCTGTGCAGTGGGAGGAGTTGATGCAGCTGGGGGGCAGGGGAGGTCACTGGTCTGCACTGTGTGCATTAACCCCTGCCTGCCTCTCTCTGACAGTCCTCTTGTTCTCTCTGTGCAGTGGAAGGAGTTGATGCAGCTGGGGGCAGGGGTGGTCACTGGTCTGTACTGTGTGCATTAACCCCTGCCTGCCTCTCTCTGACAGTCCTCTTGTTCTCTCTGTGCAGTGGGAGGAGTTGATGCAGCTGGGGGCAGGGGTGGTCACTGGTCTGTACTGTGTGCATTAACCCCTGCCTGCCGCTCTCTGACAGTCCTCTTGTTCTCTCTGTGCAGTGGGAGGAGTTGATGCAGCTGGGGGCAGGGGTGGTCACTGGTCTGTACTGTGTGCATTAACCCCTGCCTGCCTCTCTCTGACAGTCCTCTTGTTCTCTCTGTGCAGTGGGAGGAGTTGATGCAGCTGGGGGTCAGGGGTGGTCACTGGTCTGTACTGTGTGCATTAACCCCTGCCTGCCTCTCTCTGACAGTCCTCTTGTTCTCTCTGTGCAGTGGGAGGAGGTGATGCAGCTGGGGGGCAGGGGTGGTCACTGGTCTGTACTGTGTGCATTAACCCCTGCCTGCCTCTCTCTGACAGTCCTCTTGTTCTCTCTGTGCAGTGGGAGGAGTTGATGCAGCTGGGGGGCAGGGGAGGTCAGTGGTCTGTACTGTGTGCATTAACCCCTGCCTGCCTCTCTCTGACAGTCCTCTTGTTCTCTCTGTGCAGTGGGAGGAGATGATGCAGCTGGGGGCAGGGGAGGTCACTGGTCTGTACTGTGTGCATTAACCCCTGCCTGCCTCTCTCTGACAGTCCTCTTGTTCTCTCTGTGCAGTGGGAGGAGGTGATGCAGCTGGGGGGCAGGGGAGGTCACTGGTCTGTACTGTGTGCATTAACCCCTGCCTGCCTCTCTCTGACAGTCCTCTTGTTCTCTCTGTGCAGTGGGAGGAGTTGATGCAGCTGGGGGGCAGGGGAGGTCAGTGGTCTGTACTGTGTGCATTAACCCCTGCCTGCCTCTCTCTGACAGTCCTCTTGTTCTCTCTGTGCAGTGGGAGGAGTTGATGCAGCTGGGGGCAGGGGAGGTCACTGGTCTGTACTGTGTGCATTAACCCCTGCCTGCCTCTCTCTGACAGTCCTCTTGTTCTCTCTGTGCAGTGGGAGGAGTTGATGCAGCTGGGGGGCAGGGGAGGTCACTGGTCTGTACTGTGTGCATTAACCCCTGCCTGCCGCTCTCTGACAGTCCTCTTGTTCTCTCTGTGCAGTGGAAGGAGTTGATGCAGCTGGGGGGCAGGGGTGGTCACTGGTCTGTACTGTGTGCATTAACCCCTGCCTGCCTCTCTCTGACAGTCCTCTTGTTCTCTCTGTGCAGTGGGAGGAGTTGATGCAGCTGGGGGGCAGGGGAGGTCACTGGTCTGTACTGTGTGCATTAACCCCTGCCTGCCTCTCTCTGACAGTCCTCTTGTTCTCTCTGTGCAGTGGGAGGAGTTGATGTAGCTGGGGGGCAGGGGTGGTCACTGGTCTGTACTGTGTGCATTAACCCCTGCCTGCCTCTCTCTGACAGTCCTCTTGTTCTCCCTGTGCAGTGGGAGGAGGTGATGCAGCTGGGGGGCAGGGGAGGTCACTGGTCTGTACTGTGTGCATTAACCCCTGCCTGCCTCTCTCTGACAGTCCTCTTGTTCTCTCTGTGCAGTGGAAGGAGTTGATGCAGCTGGGGGCAGGGGAGGTCACTGGTCTGTACTGTGTGCATTAACCCCTGCCTGCCTCTCTCTAACAGTCCTCTTGTTCTCTCTGTGCAGTGGGAGGAGTTGATACAGCTGGGGGCAGGGGAGGTCACTGGTCTGTACTGTGTGCATTAACCCCTGCCTGCCTCTCTCTGACAGTGTTCTTGTTCTCTCTGTGCAGTGGGAGGAGTTGTTGCAGCTGGGGGCAGGGGTGGTCAGTGGTCTGTACTGTGTGCATTAACCCCTGCCTGCCTCTCTCTGACAGTCCTCTTGTTCTCTCTGTGCAGTGGGAGGAGTTGATGCAGCTGGGGGGCAGGGGAGGTCACTGGTGTGTACTGTGTGCATTAACCCCTGCCTGCCTCTCTCTGACAGTCCTCTTGTTCTCTCTGTGCAGTGGGAGGAGTTGATGCAGCTGGGGGCAGGGGTGGTCACTGGTCTGTACTGTGTGCATTAACCCCTGCCTGCCTCTCTCTGACAGTCCTCTTGTTCTCTCTGTGCAGTGGGAGGAGTTGATGCAGCTGGGGGCAGGGGAGGTCACTGGTCTGCACTGTGTGCATTAACCCCTGCCTGCCTCTCTCTGACAGTCCTCTTGTTCTCTCTGTGCAGTGGAAGGAGTTGATGCAGTTGGGGGCAGGGGAGGTCACTGGTCTGTACTGTGTGCATTAACCCCTGCCTGCCTCTCTCTGACAGTCCTCTTGTTCTCTCTGTGCAGTGGAAGGAGTTGATGCAGTTGGGGGCAGGGGGTG